>NC_091302.1:52104917-52134917 GCF_038502225.1 Cherax quadricarinatus | reverse complement strand
TGACAACGAATGAGTGTCAGACTGATAACGAGTGAAAGAAAAAAATGTGCTGGTGATGTACCAATACTGAAAACTTGTTAATAACGAGAACTTGTCAATAACAAGGAGCATGTTGATAACAATTGAATATAAGAAATTTATTAATAAAGACGGGGTGTAGCGAAGCGGCTAATAAACGAATGTTAAAAGCATACTGATGACGGAGAGGTGTTAAAAGTTCGTTTGTAACGAGCGAATATTTACAAGCTTGATAACGAGTTGGTACATGCAGTTTTAGATAACGTACTGATATATTCAAGCTTATGATAACGAGTGGCTACAAGCATACTTTCGATGGTGACCTTGCATAAATTACCTTTTGATAGCAACCGGGCATATACAAGCTTTTGATAACGAGCTGGTATATACAAGCTTTTGGTAAAGAGCGGGTTCAAATAAGCTTTTGATAACGAGGCGCACAAGGAGTTCATATCAAGCAGGAGAGAGCTCAATGATAACGACTCAGCCAATACAGGTAGAGTGTGAAGCTCTCCTGATACGCTCCATCTCAAGGCTCTTCGCTAGAAAGCTTCCGAGGCTCAGCTCGAAATAGCCTCCCACCTGCTGCCCTCCTTCAGGTTGTATAATCCCCAACACATTAGAATTGAACTGCGTCAGGTAATGGGAGGGGTGAGGAGGAGAGAGAGAGAGAGAGAGAGAAGAGGAAGAAAGGGGAGATAAGAGGAGAGCCAGAGAGGGGTGAGAGAGCGGAGAAAAGAAAGGGAGAAGGAGGAAGAGGTTAGGGATAACTTCAACGCCTCTCTATCTCTCCCTCTCTCCTTGTATTACTGGATTAATGGAACCTTGTAGCGTCTGGAGAAGAGATCGTCATCAGAATTGATCCAAGGAAGGGGAGGGTACCAACAGTTACATGAAACCTGAGCCCTTTACCTTCACAACACTTTTTAAAGAGCAAACACAAATATTTAATTTATTCACTTTTATCAGAATGCTTCGGACCATATCACATTGCCTTTAATGACAACGAAACTTGATAGGTTCTATCCGCTAATCGAGGATCCGGTCACTGGTCAATCAGACTGTTGGTGATGTAGAATATATATATGGATATACACATATATATAAATAATTTGACTGCGTATGAGACGCCCAAGATTCGGATGGCTTGAGGCTGAGATAACTTGAGGTTCAGATGTCTTCAGGTTTATATGAGTCTGGGTTGAGGTTCAAGGTGACTTGAGGTTCATGATCTCTCTGTGAATGTTTATTTACATGAAATTATGTATATACCGATAATATTATTTAATTTTTTTTTGTTAGAGTGTCTCTCTCTCTCTCTCTCTCTCTCTCTCTCTCTCTCTCTCTCTCTCTCTCTCTCTCTCTCTCTCTCTCTCTCTCTCTCTCTCTCTCTCCAAACGTGAGCCTTCTCGTTATGCGCCACCTCCTGACTCGAGCCATCAATAGAAACATGAGGACCTCCTCACTGCTGCCTTCCAATGCCACTGAGAGCCAGAGCTTATCATTACTGATGACACTACTTAAGTTACGGCAGGCGAGTAACCAGGGTATAGCAGACGAATAAGTAGGTACAGTAAACGAGGAAGTAGGTGCAGTAAACGAGGAAGCAGATACAGCAGGCGAGGAAGTAGGTAAAGTAAATGAGGGAATAGATACAATAGGGTAGGACGTATGGTATAACAGGCGAGTAAATAGGTACAGTAGACGAAGAAGTAGATACAGTAAACGAGTAGATACAGCAGGCAAGGGAGTAGATACAGCAGGCAAGGGAGTAGATACAGCAGGCAAGAGAGTAGATACAGCAGATAAGGGAATAGATACAGCAGACAAGGGAGTAGATACAGCAGGCCAGGAATTACAACTGCTGTAGCCAACACGCCTGTCGCCGCATAGTTCAGAGCGTGGCCACCAGATATTGAAATCTTGCTGGTGAGTGAGGCGAATATTACAGGTGGCTGGACTATCGCAGGTGTGTGAGGGGAAATATCGAAGATTTCGGCGATAGAGAAATGAGCGACATGGGATACTATCGCCATCTCCGATGACGGAAGTTAGAGGGAAATACTCTCGCAGTTCTCGGTAATGGAGAATGAACGACAGGAAGACTATCTCACAGCTTCCACCTTCGTGGAAGAAGCAAGTCTATATTATTCTCTACACCCCCTTCCATTGGCACTGAGTAGTGTGAGGAATGCTTTAATGGTCTACAGCATCAACACATGCATGAATAAGACACATGAGATACCAAGTGATGCGATTGTCTTAGCTCCTGTAATCATTGGAATACCTTCAGCGTTGTTGAGCTCACACACTGAGGTCCGGGGGGTCGATCCCCGGTACGGTTGGAAATATTAGAACGTGTTTCCTTAAGACACCTGTTGTCCATGTTCATCTTGTAGTGAAATTGGTACCTATGTGTTAGTCGACTGGTGTGGGTCGCATCCTGGGATAAAATTGACCAAATTTTCCCGAAACGCTCTGCATAACAAATGACTTTCTATATAGTAGTATGTCATTGATGTCAGCTAGGCCTGTATACCTTGTACATGTACTTGTAGAAACAAATATTTTTATCATTATTATTATTATTATTATTATTATTATTATTATTATTATTATTATTATTATTATTATTATTATTATTATTATTATTATTATTATTATTATTATTATGAGATGCTGAAGCCGATATTCTTGTACTGTTTGTGTTGGAGTGGGAAGGGTATTGCTGTCTCCCATGGCAGTTTATTGGGTAATTGTTCTGAACGTGAGAATGCATAAACTGATTTAATTTTGGATCACTTATATCCAGGCTCTCGAGGGCTATCAGGGAAATTTTTGCAAATATATAAGCCATGA
Source organism: Cherax quadricarinatus (assembly GCF_038502225.1). Taxonomy (NCBI): domain Eukaryota; kingdom Metazoa; phylum Arthropoda; class Malacostraca; order Decapoda; family Parastacidae; genus Cherax; species Cherax quadricarinatus. Next base: position 52,132,040 of record NC_091302.1, on the reverse strand, counting down.
TTAGTTGCACCGGCACGCTCAGGTCTGACACCAAGTGGATGCATGAATTTCATAGCGGCTAGATGACCCAGGATGTTATCAGACGATGGATCGCGCCTCCGACACTTTTGCACCTAACAATGTTGGAAGCTGCATTCAGAGTATCTTCCTACTGTTTAAATATGATTAATTGTATAAACGTTATCACCCCCCCCCACACACACATATATATATATATATATATATATATATATATATATATATATATATATATATATATATATATATATATATATATATATATTTATATATATAAAATATAGGGAGGTACCACCTCTAGAACTGTCCTGGGGACCCTCATCCTCAGAGAAAAGAATAAACTTGCTTCAGGGAAAACTCAAGGTTCTCCCTGAAGTTGTTTGAGAATTTTCTCCTACCACCCCCTATATTTCAAGTATGTTTTATTTAAAAACAAAATACATTGGCCAAACATTCACAAAAATACAACAGAAAGTAAAACAACATAGGTAACTCAGAGCTACATCTCGAATACTTCGTCCAGCTCCCCTGCAGTGGGCCGCGTGCCCAGAATGCTGCAGACATTTCCTCTCTGGATCGCAACACTGAGTCTCTGAAAGTGGAAGCTGGTCGCCCTGTGGTCCTTGGTTTCTATGATGAGCTTTTCACCCAGCTCTTTGAAGAACTTTAGAGCACACTTGGCCCATGCTCCAAGGGTCTCCGACCCTATTTGGATGAAGTTATAGCAAGAGGGAAGGTCTTCATTTTTTCGGATCTTTTGGGTCTCCCTGTAGCTGGCAGCTCCACCCCCTTCCACTACGGAGTATGGCAAGTAGGTGTCTGCCAATGTGGCAGCACAGGTGTAGTCCCAGGCAATCTGCTTTCCATCCTTCCAGGGTAGCATAGTGGCTCCATCAGGACGCTTTTAACTTTCGACTTTTGACAACCACAGGGGTAGTTAAATGGTAGCTCTAGGCTTTTTGTGTTGCAAGCAACACATCATCAGGAGCTTGCAATGTTTCAGAAATGAATATTTAGTCCAAGTATATTTGTACATTCGAGTAGTAAGTCCAAGTGAATCTGCTTGGACATCCTACTCATTTCTGCAATATTGCACGCTCTTGAGGATGATGTATTGATTGCTACACGACAGTGATAGAACTATCATTCAACTTCTCCTGTGTGTGTGTGTGTGTGTGTGTGTGTGTGTGTGTGTGTGTGTGTGTACTCACCTAGTTGTACTCACCTAGTTGAGGTTGCAGGGGTCGAGTCCTATCTCCTGGCCCCGCCTCTTCACTGGTCGCTACTAGGTCACTCTCCCTGAACCGTGAGCTTTATCATACCTCTGCTCTGTGTGTGTGTGTGTGTGTGTGTGTGTGTGTGTGTGTGTGTGTGTGTGTGTATGTGCGTGCGTGTGTGCTTATGTACATTTGCACTATAATTTACAGGTGTTCAATACTGATAATCCGCGTAACTGACTAAATTCCACAGAACATTTAATTAAATACTAAAATCCCGATTTTACAGTGAAACATTTATTCTGATGATATGAATACATAAATACATTACGCATTTCACTGAAAGACAATCATTTAAATGATTTTAAATGAGTTATAATTTGCCAATAATATAATTAGTTTTAATTTAGCATAGATGCGATAGGATGAAATTGCCTCTGACACCCACCACTGATGGCCTATGTATATTAGGACAGAAATTAGTTTTTTTGTTTGTAAATGGCGATTTAATGAACGTTATGTCAGCTTTCTGTGATACATAAGCATTTGTGGGCCATTTGTTGTCTGTTGGTTTATACCAAAAAGAATTATTTATTTTTGTTAGTTGTGTTGTCATTAAGGCGTGTGGTGTTGTGCCTTATTTGGTATGGTAATTAAATATTCGGGGGAGGGGAATTATACCTGACTCGTGGGGTGATTATACCTGACTCGTGGGGTGAGTATACCTGACTAGTGGGGTGAGTATACCTGACTAGTGGGAGTTCTACTTAATTCGTGGGGGATTATACATGACAAGTGGGGATTATACCTGACTCGTGGGGAATTATACCTAATTCGTGGGGTGATTATACCTGACTCGAGGGGGGGATTATGGACTACTCCTGAGGTTGGCTATACCTGCCTCGTGGGGTGATTATACCTGACCATACCTGACTGTAAGGGAGAGCTTCTTATAGCCATGTATTTTTGTAAATAGTTGAAGGCTGGTTCTTGGTTTCTCCTGCGTCAATAAGACTAGAATAAAGTCATAGAGACCAAGGAACCACATCCTACCACGACTGTGATGTATCTGTAGAACGGTACGTTTTCTTTCCTTTCTTTGTGTATTCTTTTAGTCCATGACCAGAAACTGGTTGTCTGGGTAGAGGGTTGTATGAGCCGACTGTCTGACAAGATCAGTGGGTTAATTTGGTTGAAAGAGACATTAAGGATGGATGACACCTGTTCGCCACCAGTCTAAAATGATTTAATCTGTAGAATATGGATTAAAATAAACACTTTATGTATAAACTGAAAGATATAAAATTCTCAGGGGATATAAGGGGATATAAGATGGTGCGTTTATGAGTTTTCGTGTACTTCCGATTCTGGACTAAAGCATCGAAATAAAATTTCCTTGCAAGAATAGTATCTTCCTCACCCCTCTGGGTTTTTCTTCGCTTCACTTTCCACATCTCTCCTGATCACAAAAGCAGCTCTGTCCATTGGACTTTTATTATATAAGAAATCTAGTGACGTTTTGTGGTTTTACTGTCAGTCTGAGATAAAGTTTACCACCCAGTTCTTTTGGCCTTCAGCCACTGTGATATTATGGTCACTCTCTATTAGTCAAAAGACTTTTATTACATAATAAATTTGGTGACGTTTTGTGGTTTTACTGTCAGTCTGGGATAAAGTTTACCACATATCTCTTATAAGTCACACAAACCTTGCTGGTAAGCCAGCACGGGAATTACTGTGACCATAATAGTAGAAACTAGTACTCTGATGATTTAAATCCTTCTCAATCTCTGTAACTGGGATCCTGTGTCAGATGCGACTGTTCTCAGATTAGCTGGTGTCAGGACCCCACGTAAGGTGGAGATTTGACGTCTCATCAAGTATCAAGTGTCTGACTTTTTTTGGGTTATCCTATACGTTACTATGTATGATAAATTTTGTAACTGAACTTATGTGTACCTGTACCTAAATAAACTTACTTGTCAGTGTCGGGGTGTTTGGAGCATTCATTCCGGACTGGATGTCATCCAGCTGTGGGTCCGCCTAGCCCCTCTTCACTTCTTCAGGTCTCTTTTCGTCAGTGTAGGATTAGAGACTCTACACAAATGTAAAGAATATGAGCTACATCATTTCTCTCTCTCTCTCTCTCTCTCTCTCTCTCTCGAGTTCAACGAGATGGATCGTGTATATTTATTTATTTAGGAGTAAAACAAACCCTAGTTTTAACTTCCCCGCGTTATGTATATTATATATTTGTTTATTTTTATAAGTTTAGTCCTTTTGATATCCGCGTATTTTCCCTAAGAAGTGTCTTCCTGGATATCACGTACCTGGACAGATGTTGTCACACCTCCGCGCATCTGCCAGCCTTTTCCCTTATACTGATTACTGGTGTAAATATACCTGACTCGTTGTAGGAATTATACATCACCCTTTAGGACATTCTACAACGTGGAAATAAATTTCACTTAGCATGCAACTAAATCAGTAATTTCGGGTTAAGAAAAACCGGTGATTTAAGAGAAATGGAACCAAATAGCATATAACTCGCACAACTTACTAAAATTATCCATTAATAGGTACACCTATTTCTGGACCAATTACCGGGAACAGAACATGCAGCTCTATCGCCGTCGGTACAACATGTAATGATAGAGAGGAAGGAATTGTTTTGTGTTCTTTAATCTAATTCCATAAATCAGAATTTTTTGTTGTCATTCTTTCTTTCTGTGAAGTTAGTTGGGTACAAATTACGCGCACCGAAAGAAATGAAGGCAGGATACAAATGTCGAGCAAGGTTTTGCTGAGAAACATGTTCCCCTAGTTTACTTTAATGCGTTCTACAGAGCGAAACGTTGTGCCGATAAACGCTTGCTTTGTACCTATGTCTTTCCTTATTAGCGTGATTCTGAAACAGCAATCTGAAGAAAACTTTCTAACCAACTGGTTTAATTCGATTGGTAGTGCACTCACTTCACACACTGTGGTCCGGGGATCGTTCCCGGTACGGGTTGAAACGTTAGGATGAGTTTCTTTTAGACACTTGCTGTCCATGTTCAACTAGCAGTAAAATAGGTACCTGGGTGTTAGTCGACTGGTGTGGGTCGCATCCTGGGGATAAAATTGTATAATTTAAGCTAAATGCTCTGCATAACAAGAGGCTTCCCATTTAGTATGTCGCTGATGTCAGTTAGGTCTATATATGTTATTCATGTACTTGTAGTAATGAAGATTGTTATTATTATTATATTGTTCCTCTGAGAAAAGCTTTCTTAATTAAGTACACGACACACGGAATTATATAATAGTAAATTTTAAAATAAAGATAACGAGAAAGACGAATTAAACATTCGTAGCGTCTCCAGCTCCAGCGAATTATAAACACAGCGAATGACATGTGCATATCTACCATATTTCGCGGCTTATTAGACGCATTTTTTCCTTAAAATGTCTCCAGAAACCACTCTGCGTCCTATAAACCGAAGGTCAGTGACGGGAGCTATAAGTTTTCGGTGTGAGGTGGGCTGTAGCTCTTCCAGGTACGTCCGAAGCATGTGAGCTATTAAAACTAAAACATGTCTTATAAGTCGCGTCTTATAAGCCGCAAAATACGGCATGTCCGACTCACGAGTAAGATATGTGGACCCAACTTTCCTACTGCCGACAAGAGGGAAGAAAAGATATAGGTTACATATTATTCTTTTATTGTGACAACTTTTGGCTCTATGCATCACGTTATTAAGTCATGGCTTGATAAAGCTGTATATAGAGCGGAACAGTCCCAATAAGCGTTGTTCCAAAACAGTGCAGATGTTCATTGTCTCTACAGACTTCAAGTTTCTGAAACTATTTAAATTTTTATGCGTGTATGTTTCAAGGATGAGATTTAAAAAAAATCATATATCATCTGAACGACAAAAATACAGTTAACAATATTTTTTTGTCCATTTTGAAATCAAATATTCATTTTCCAGGTTGACTGAAGTGATTACATATACACAAATAACCAGCACATAAAAGAGAGAAGCTTACGACGACGTTTGGGTCCGACTTGGACCATTTACAAAGTCACACTGTGACTTTGTAAATGGTCCAAGTCAGACCGAAACGTCGTCGTAAGCTTCTCTCTTGTATGTGCGGGTTATTTGTGTATCGTTCCAGTCACAGTATTGTGCCCTTTTTTGTTATTGATTACATATATTCACTTCCCCTATAGTTATACATATATCAAGATTATGTCTGTTAAAAACTGAAGCGAAGAAAATAAATATTACTTCTTTTTGGTGAAACTTCTGGATATATATAAAATTGGAGGAGAAAATGAAGACAGATTACGCAGAGAAAGATTATAAACTCAGGAGCAGAACATAGATGAGTTAGAAAAGTTGAAACAGAATAACGGTACACAAGGAACATAACTATAGTAAGAAAGAAGAAATGGTGGAACGTTAAATCTCTAAAAGTAGTGTTTTGGGGCAACGCTTTCGTATATTTTAGTTAATCGTCTGGACAAATATCAGTGATTACAAAGTCGATACAGAGATGCAGTAATAGCTGTGAGTCTGTTTATTTGTATCATGAAGCTCTGTAATCATTATTTGTTTTTGGCTTTGAAGTTGTTGAGTTCCAAGTTTTCTTACTCTTATTACTAAAATTAGGTAAGGTGCTAAACCTGTGTGGTTCTTTCACCGCAGTGAGTAATAGAGGCTCACTCCTCCATTAGCTAATCGAGAGGGAGACACATTACTCTCAGATGTTCCTAACACGTTAAAAATATGCTCACACAAATAATCTTACAGCTAACTCCCCATATCATCAATATCTCATATGCAGTTGTGTCTGTAAGTTAAAAATCGAGGCCAGAGCTGAGACTCGACCTCCCAGCTTCCTGATGTGTCCTAACTTACTCATCTCTTTCTTCCCACACTCTTTAACGCTAATATATTACAGTATAAACTACATTACTGTCATAAATTTGTGTCAAGTACTGTAATATAAAAAAATTAAAATATTTATTTAAAAAAATGCTTACTATAAATAAGTCCCTAAGAATTTACGCGTAAGGAAATTTTTTAAGGACATTCACTTTGTAAAAAATGGTGGTCAAAAGTAAAAAGAAAATACTTTTCTAAAAAGGTAAGCTACTTATGGGGTAATAAAAGGATTAACACCATTTCTTAGCGCACTGGAGTAAGCAACAATTCGTAATACAGAGGAAATATATCAGGCTCACGTCTGCACATAAACCGACAACACCATCCGTCTTCACCAGCGTGGAGCGCTACACTGTTCCATCTCTCTTGTTTGCTTAAAAGCTTGAGCCAGGAAGTAGTAGGGAAATGGAGCCTGCATGTGGAAGGCGACGACGGTGGGGGAATATGTGTCTTGTGCGGGGCACTTTCGCTTCCGCCAGCACCAGTATTTGTTTTCTGCAGCTGACTTTCCCCGTCTAACTAGGGAATATCCATCTTGTTTTAGGGAAGTTTCCAGTCTCCTGTGGGAATACTCCTCGTAAACGTTAGCCATTTTTCTAGCTTAGCGATTTTTTTTGAAACTTCCCTCCTGTCTGGTTGGAAATATTCTTGTTTATGGTAAGAAGTTCCTTAGTCTGATATGTCAGAATTCCCCCATGGTCGGAACAATCATTGCCTGTCGGGAAAGTGTCCGTCTTACGCTGCCAACCTTCCTGGCTTGCAGGATAATGTATGTTGTGAATGTTTGTTACTTTCCTTTCCAAGTGATGATTTATCTGTTATTCGTGTCAGGCATTTCATTGTTGACTGTGCGTATATATCTATTTATCTATCCAACTATATATATATATATATATATATATATATATATATATATATATATATATATATATATATATATATATATATATATATGGGTACTTTGCATATATATGGAGAAACGGTCGTCCACGATTAATGAAAATGTGTGTGTATGTATGTATGTGTGTGTGTGTGTGTGTGTGTGTGTGTGTGTGTGTGTGTGTGTGTGTGTGTGTGTGTGTGTGTGTGTCCTCACCTAATCGTGATTACAATGGTCGAGTCATAGCTCCTGGCCCCTGTATGTGTGTGTGTGTGTGTTTGTATGAAAGAACTACTAAACCGGGTTAAGAACTTCTGTGCCCGAATGAGTCATGTCAATTTCAGCCTGACAGAATCACATCATCTTCTGCTTGAGAAAAGCATGTCATTCGCGTGCGGGGTTATCAGCGTTGTGGAGATGGAGAGAGAGTTTGCCAGCTTAGCGAGAGTTACAGCTCCCTAAGGAAGAGGTTGTTATCCCTTGATATACCAGGCAACTGAGTGAGTGCCTCGCTACATTTCCCCTTCCCTGGTGATTGCACATTCTTTAGCATATACAAAGGAATATGTATTAATGCTTACGTGTATACTTATGTATGCGATTATGTATGTAATATAAAAAAATGTATGTAATATATGAAAAAAATTAACATGTATCCTGTGATCAGAGAATATTTGTTGTCTTTCCAAAATTTAGGTCGGGAAAAAGGTGAAAAGTTTGTTACAGCTATATTGATGATTCTGTTCCGCTGTGATGTGTTAACACAGTATGTGTGTGTGAGAGTTTCGTTCATAGAAGGCAATTGATGCATTTTTTCATAAATAGACAAAAAAAAGAGCCTTTGTGGCACTTTGAAATTCTCAGTTTTTCTTGAGAATTAACAGAGCTGAAACACATTGTCTCCTAACAGTTACTGGTTCAACTTATACAAATTTAGTCCTGTAGTCTGTCACAATGAAAAAATGAGCGGCAGTCTTCCTGGCACTGCTCTCTCTCTCTCTCTCTCTCTCTCTCTCTCTCTCCCTCCATGATAATCTGCTCCTACTCCTGTATCTGGGCATATACTCACGCACATATTCTCACCATCTACACACAAATGTGTCACTTATGCGAGCAGGTGTTAGCATATATATGTACTTTTGCATTTATACACATGTATGTATGTGAATTCGCACTTTACACAAGCATTCGTCTATCTCTCCACTAATATACCTTTGTGTATACTCATATGTGTTGATATATTGACGTGCGTGTGTATGCATTCATCTAAGTCAATTAGTAACTCCCCTAACACAGCACGAATGTTTACCTCTGATGGAGTGATGGAAGGGGAGCTGGTGAACAGCCCTCGTCCCTGTCTGGTAATATTGCAACAACACACAACACCTCTCTCTTGTTTGGTAATATTGCAGCAACACACACACACACACACACACACAAAGAGGAGCTGTGGGTTAACCCCTGCAACCACAAATAGGTAAGTATACACACACACACACACACACACACACACACACACCCACACACACACACACACACGTATACACATACCCCTCGCCCCTCTTTCGTAATATTACAGGCAAACCCAGCACATCTCTCATCGCCCTTGCTTATTAATGTCGCTGAGGCAAAAAACTGTACCCAAACAGGAGGCAAGGAATTATCCAAGGGATTTTTGGAACATATCGCTGAGATAGAGAGAGAAAAGAGGTACTAATGTGGTATGCTAAAGAATTAAATAAAATCGCTCGCATAACTGTACATAAAATAATAAAAACGCAAAAAAGTTGATCAAAAATCGAAGAAATTAAACGAGATAATTTTTCGGGATTATGATGAAGAACAGTGTGAAAATGCTTCACAAAATAATAAACTCTTACTGGGATAAAACTAAACCTTAAACCAAACCGACCCAATGAAAGCCTTTTGTAAGTATTGCCTCTTTACAGCCATTCTTCTTACCAGAACATGGGTTTATAATACCGCGAAGGTGTACAATAAATAATATGTAAAACAAACTATAGTACAGGTGGGGTTTGAACTCGCGGCAAGTGAATCGTAAAACTCCAGGCCAGCGCATATCCTGCTGGGCCAGTGCCATTACGATTTCGTGAGTCATATGTGCAACACCTAGTTATTTTTACAGAAAGGGCATTTCACCCTTGTGGACCAGAAAAGTTACTCACCTGGTGTAGAATATGAAAGGGGAAATACTAATATGTACATTGCTAAAGTATCTATAATTTTTAATCAAGGAAGGAAAATACTGAATTTTGCCATACATAGATATGAAAATTTAGTAGCATCTGAAAAAAATCGTATTAAAAAGAAACTTGAGGAATAGAAAGTGACGAAAATCATGATTAAAAAAAATAAATTACGATATAAATTTACCCAACAAGTTCCGACCAAATTATGTTTGAAAAAAAAAGATAACCTAAGTCAATGTAATTCCACTGAAGATATTACTTTATTTTGATTATTTATAATCGTTTATATACGATAATATAAAAAACTAGAAATAGTTAAGCAACCTAGAAATATGATGAAATATGATGCGTCATAAAGCATTTAGTATAATCCAAAATCTCCATGAAGACAGAAATTGAACAAAAGAGATTAGAGCGGTATACACATACATACATGTATATATATATATATATATATATATATATATATATATATATATATATATATATATATATATATATATATATACTATATATATATATATATATATATATATATATATATATATATATATATATATATATATATATGTATGTATATATATGTATATATATATATATATATATATATATATATATATATATATATATATATATGTATATATATGTATATATATATATTTATGTATATATATATATGTTTCTATATATATATATCTATATATATATATATATATATATATATATATATATATATATATATATATATATATATCTGCTTGTAAATGAAATCTTGTCTTTATTTCCTGACGTAATGTAGGATTCAGAATCCATTTTAAAACAAATTTTGGTGAATCCAATTACACTCACTGTCAAAAGCAAATGGAATGAGGCATGAGGGACTGCATATTAGAAATAAAATGACCAAAAAACACTGGAAATCATAGAGTACGAAAGTGAAGGATAGGAAAATGACAGGAACATAAAAGATATGGAAAATGAATACAATGAAATATTGTAATCTAATACTTACAGTAAAGATATACCTTTTTTTGGATGATTAAAGAGGCTGAACATGATTGTAAAGATTTAAATAGTTTTCTCATTAATAGTAATAATAATAATAATAAGAGGAACAACAGTAATAAAATTAATAATAACCACAATAATAATTGTCTTCTTAATTAAATTTCCAGACAACATATAAGTATTAAACTGACAGTAGGATGTCACATTTCATTCATGTAATATAAATCTTTATTTATCTCGGAGTTGCAATGTGGTACTAGCAACTCAACTCCCTTCTAGCATGAAAGAATAAACGATATTTGTTTACCGATGACGAATTTCGGTGAATGGATTCATCAGCAATTTTAGCATATTATATTTCGGCTGCTTTTCGTTCACCTGGGTTTGATAAAGCCCCCGCTCTGCTAAATGTAAGGTGAAAATCATATCCAGTCTTTGCAAGAGAGTCCACTTATTTTTCGTGCTGACATGGTGACATATTCTGATTAATTTGGTCTTATTAAGCAACAAAAGGGAGACCCCGGTAATTACTCGGCTTTAATGTTTGTGTAGATTAGAAGGTTGCAACATTTATGTCTTCTCTAATTACCTTGGTGATTAATTTCATGGTTTATTAGGCCGATAATGGGTATGGCAGAACCTTTCCGTTCCCTAAACGTAAGTCATCTATTAGGAAATTTAATTAAAAAATACAAGAACACGATTATTTAAATTCTAGAAATTGGTTGCTACATATACCGCATGATTAGAGTGATTAACTCTAAAGAAAATGATAGAAATATAACCAGTTACATTTCTAGATTTATGTAGGTAACAAGCCGTAGTGTACATTATGATTAGACTTTGTTAAAATAGGTCAATCAAGAAAATTTTAGATCAAGGTCTTCAGAGTGAAACATCAGTACAGTAAGAGACTGACATTATATCATGTATCAAAACAATCACGAGTGAAACATCGCTGCCTCAGAAAAATTATTTATTATAATAATGTTACCTGATAGGAAACACTTAGGAAAATTTTCACACGTAGGTCGGTTGGTAGCGCATTTAGCTCACACAATGTGTATCCGTGGTTCGATCCCCGGTACGGGTGGATACATTACCCATGTTTCCCAACATGTGCTGTAGGCGTTAACCTAGCAGCAAGTAGGTACCTGGATGTTAGCCGACTTGTGTGGGTCATATCCTCGGGGGGAAGGGGGGGGATACTATATCTAAGATAGTGGTCAAATGAGCTAAAATTTTATGGTTTAAGAGCTTTGTGAAAAAAAATTAAAAAAATCCATCCAAATATTACGCTAAAATCAATAACGTTGCCTAATTTTTTTCCATATTTTTTTCAGCGGATATGTCGCGTTGTCACATGTAAGGCAGATTTGAGAAACGTCTGGTTACTTAATTGCGGTTCTTGACGATTATCATAATTGCCGTTATGTAAACTTATTATCTAAAAATCAATCATTATGGAGTGAATGATAATTCTTTGTGTCTACAGTTTACACTCTAATATAATCTAAAATAACAATTTCTTCTTCCTCTTCTTCTTTCTCTTATTATTAAAATTATTATTATCATTATTATTATTATTATTATTATTATTATTATTATTATTATTATTATTATTATTATTATTATTATTATTATTATTATTATATTATCATTATTATTATTATTATTATTATTATTATTATTATTATTATTATTATTATTATTATTATTATTATTATTATTATTATTATATTTATTATTATTATTATTATTATTATTATTATAATTATTATAATTATTATAATTATTATATTATCATTATTATTATTATTATTATTATTATTATTATTATTATTATTATTATTATTATTATATTATCATTATTATTATTATTATTATTATTATTATTATTATTATTATTATTATTATTGAAAAGTGCTTAAATCAAATGTTTGAGTTATCGCCTGAGAAATAAGAAGTAACCATGCATGATCTGGGGAAGGGAAATACAGCTCTAATTTCTTGAATCTCTATCCCTCCACCGGCATCAAGGCCCCGGCATCAAGGCACCGGCATCAAGGCTTCCCTTATTTCCTCTACTATAGAAAGAAGGCAATTGTTACTCTTTCTACCTTGCTTCCTCATTCATTCTCTATTACTGCTTCGTCTTTCCCTTCCCTCTCTCTCTCTCTCTCTCTCTCTCTCTCTCTCTCTCTCTCTCTCTCTCTCTCTCTCTCTCTCTCTCTCTCTCTCTCTCTATCTCTCTCTTCTTTCTCTCTCTCTCTTTCCTTCCCTCCCTTAATCCCACCCATTATTATTCGTCCAGCCGTAAATTTCATAGTTTTAGTTTATTTCAGAAATTTTCGCTCTGAAGTCTAGGGTAACAGAAGCCCATGCTTCAGTATTAAAAAAATAAGTTTCCAAACACCCAGGGGAAAGTCTAGGGAAATTTAACCCCATGTTTAATTATCAAGAAAAGCCAGACCTCCAAACACGCCCAAGCAAGTCTACGGGAACTCAAACCCACGTTTCATTATCAACAGCAGCCCATAAACACCCCCGAGAGTTAGTATAGGGGAAAAATGAACCAGGAGGCCTGGTCACAGACAGGGCCGAGGGGGCATTGATCCTCGAAACCCTCTCCAGGTATACTCCAGGTATATTTCTTTATCAGCAGTCTACTACAAACCCCCCAGAGAAAGTCTAGGGAGATATAAGCCTTTGTTTCATTAAATACGAACACAATCCTAACACCCAAAATTGGGTTCTAACACCCGGAGAAGCGTTCTAACATCCCGATCAGCGTTCTAACACCCTGAGAAGCGTTCAAACACCCGGAGAAGCGTTCTAACACACGGAGAGGCGTTCTAACATCCCGAGCAGCATTCTAACACCCTGAGAAGCGTTCCAACACCCGGAACGCTACTAGAGTAGTGTTCTAGAAAATAGAGGAGCGTTCTAACACCCGGAGCAGCGTTCAAATACCCAGAGTAGTGTCCTAACACCCAGTAGATGCACTAATGCTCTTCACTGGTCAGGTGCTGGACGCCATGCTGATGAGTTAAAACATTAACTTAATAAATTGCTTTGTGTGACCTAACATTACGTGACAAAGAAAACATTGACTCTGTACCTGGCAAGTTTGTGATCCCTGCGTGTCTTAAAGTGGGCGTTTCTTAAAGCTTGCATGATATAAAGTCTGTTTTATTTTTCCCCTCAAGCTTGGCTTTCTTGAAACTTGCTTGTCATAAGGCTATTGTTTTCTGAAAGGTTGAACAGCCTAAAGCTTGTAGGTGTGGCTTCTAAAGCTTATGTTTTCTGAAGCTGGAATGCTCTATGTCTTTTTCTTCTACAGCTTTTTTGCTCTATACTTTGCTGTTCTGAAGGTTGTCTGCTCTATACGTTGTTTGCTCTATACCTTGTCTGCTCTATAGCTGGTCTACTCTATAGCTGGTCTGCTCTATAGCTTGTCTGCTCTATAGCTGGTCTCCTCTACAGAATGTCTGCTCTATAGCTGGTCTACTCTATAGATGGTCTGCTCTATAGCTCGTCTGCTCTATAGCTGGTCTGCTCTATAGCTGGTCAGCTCTACACCTTGTCTGCTCTATAGCTGGTCTGCTCTACACCTTCTCTGCTCTATAGCTGGTCTGTTTTCTAGCTTGAATGTCTCAAAGATTCTGTTCTAATGCGTTTTTTGCTAAAATTTGCATGTCCTAAAACTTGCCTGTCATAGAGCTTGCGTGTCCTGAAGCTTACGTGCCTTAAAGCTGGCGTGTGTAGCAGGATTGCATGTCTTGAAACTCCGCCTCACACAACATTGCTACACTCTGTACCTCAAGCGTGACACCTTTCCATTCATTACAAAACCGCAAACTTGTGAATGTTATGTTTGCAGGGAATATAAGCTTACATAAACACGGAGAGGTGGAACCAGACACTGCAAGCTGGGTCGTGTTTTGTACGTCAGGAAAGAGTATTGTTTTTTTTCCTGACGCGGGGTGTAGAGGAGGTGCTTTGTTTGTCAGGAAATAACACATTATCTCCTGGATCGGTATTTAATCAGTTGATGCCCCGTTAAGCAGGTAAACATTCGCTGGCCTACCCCATCTAAACATTCTCTGGCCTATCCCATCTAAACATTCGCTGGCCTACCCCATCTAAACATTCGCTGGCCTACCCCATCTAAACATTCGCTGGCCTACCCCATCTAAACATTCTCTAGCCTACCCCATCTAAACATTCGCTGGCCTACCCCATCTAAACATTCGCTGGCCTACCCCATCTAAACATTCGCTGGCCTACCCCATCTAAACATTCTCTAGCCTACCCCATCTAAACATTCGCTGGCCTACCCCATCTAAACATTCTCTGGCCTACCCCATCTAAACATTCTCTAGCCTACTCCATCTAAACATTCTCTGGCCTACCCCATCTAAACATTCTCTTGCCTACCCCATCTAAACATTCTCTGGCCTACCCCATCTAAACATTCGCTGGCCTACCCCATCTAAACATTCTCTGGCCTACCCCATCTAAACATTCTCTGGCCTACCCCATCTAAACATTCTCTGGCCTACCCCATCTAAACATTCTCTGACCTACACCAACTAAGCATGAAATATCACTACATAATTTTTTATTATACAATCATAATGCTAAAATAATTGAGCTATAATTATTCTCGCAACCTTGTGTACAATATTACGCTAATCTTATCTGTCATGATTTTCTCACAACTACAGATCAAAGAACGTCATTTGTCAGTGTTTACATATTGACTTGTTTACGTTTATATAAATTATTAAATTGGTGTTAGTTATTCTGAGTGACGTAGGCTCGACTCTACGTCTGCTAATCACTAAATAAATACTCAAACTTTGCAGCTTGACTCTCTTTAAGAAAGTTTTGTGTATTTCCTCAGATGTGAAGTGAGGTGAAAAATTTTTTTCTTGCTGTTACATACACATACCCGTATATATATATATATATATATATATATATATATATATATATATATATATATATATATATATATATATATATATATATATATATATATATATATATATATATATATATATATATATATATATATATATATATATATATACATATATATATGATACTGGTGGGACGGTCATCGACTTGTCAAACATATTTTGAATTTTTTCCAGATTTTATTATGAGTGGATCTAATTTGTATAATCCTAAAACAATATTCATATTAAAATCAACACTATTTTCTAAGAAGCTTGATAAAATTAAATTTCTCTGTACCATAGACGTGCTTTATGCAACTTTCTCGGTGTTTTGAAAATCAGTTGGAAATCTCTCGCATGAATAATTAGAGCATTAGACTCTTGTCCAGTCCTAATGCTCTATGTATGTTGTTGTAATATTAGTTGAAGCCTTTTCACAGTTTATTATATTTTATTTCCAGTTTATTATATTTTTTCCCAGTTTATTATATTTTTTTACAGGAAATCGTGTAGACACAGCCATCAGCATTTTTTGGGGAATTTTTAACAGATTTTTTTTTACTATATCATGGATTTTAAATAAAACTTTGATATTAAAATTCTTAAGTAGAGAATATATATTAAGATTTTCATGGTAAGGGAGAACCAACATATTCTCGGTTGAATATTGTCCTTTATTGAATTGTATAAATTATTTCTAGCAGTTTTAAATGATTTATCAGTTAAGTGTTGTGGGTATTTTAGATCATTAGCTACTTAATAAATCTTCAAGATTTCTTCATCTTTGTTCCCTGGGCTGCAAATACGCAAATGTCGCTAAAACATGGATCATAATACGGAAACTTAATACGGAAAACTTAACTCTGTTATGATGTCAAGAATAATAGAGCATATAAAAACAGTTATTTGTTGGTTTTCTGTGTATTTTGAATTTAAAATCATGGTTTCCCTTAATAATTAAGACATAGAAGTAAAGGGAAATGGGTTAATTTGTTGAAATTCAACAGTAAAATTTATGGAATGAGCTAGATTATTCAATTCTTCAAGGAAATAGTTTATATCTTTATTCTTAGGCATGAGACACAAGACATCATCAGCATATCTATACCACAGTTAAAGCCTACCGACTGGGCTATGGCTGTTAAGGCTACATATCACCTGTTTCCCACAAGTCAAAGACCTTTAATCCCTGAGAAATGCACACCTCCCGGTGTATGTATGTATGCTGAAAGATGTACACCTTTCTGTGTATATGCATTGATAGATGCCCACTTCTCGGTATATATACACTGAAAGAAACACACCTCACAGTGTACGGATGTATACACTGAGAGACGCAGTACTCTGCATACACATCTTGCAACCAGCAGTGGTTTTACTGTCATCTATGACCTCATAAAATTTACATATTCCCATAAAGCAGTATTATGTGAGGGGGAAAAAATTGTAAATATTTACAGATACGGAACTAACATTAATAAAGCGACATTACCGGCATTTTAACTTTTATTGATGACAGGAAGAATCCTTCTCTCTCACTCACCCCATTCCAGTTTGTTATGGATAGAATTTTATAACCTCCAATGACTTGAGACTGCTCGAAGCAGAGGAAGGTAGAGCATCCAGTTAAGTCACTACAGGAGACTACACCATCCAAAACCAGTTCCTATAAGAGAGTCTATCACACTCTCCAGGAGAGACTAGAGTCTCCATCACAACCTTTAGAGGAGACTAAGACAACAAACACAGTGATTGGCGGCGAGTGTGGCATTAAACAGTCTGAAGCAACTACTGCGTCCCCAGAAATGGCAAGAAATAGCAAAAAGGCACAGAGGAAGTGAGAAGAACCACTGGACGAGGGACTAGAGGAGAAAGGGAGAGAGGGTAGTAGGGATAGAGGGAAGGAGGGATAGAGAGGGGAAGGGTGGGAGGGATAGACGGATGGACTCACAAAGAGGTCCCCGACTGCGCTCCACAACACTGTGGCTTAATTACACTAAGCTCTATGGCTGGTGTGGCATTTTTTGTGGCGTTGGTGGTTATGGTGGTGGTGGTGGTGTTGGTGGTGATGGTGGTGGTGGTGGTGGTGGTGGTGGTGGTGGTGGTGGTGGTGGTGGTGGTGGTGATGGTGGTGGTGGTGGTGTTGGTGGTGATGGTGGTGGTGGTGGTGGTGGTGGTGGTGGTGGTGGTGGGGGTGGTGGTGGTGGTGGTGGTGGTGGTGGTGTTGGTGGTGTTGGTGTTGGTGGTGGTGGTGTTGGTGGTAATGGTGGTGGTGGTGGTGTTGGTGGTGGTGGTGGTGATGGTGGTGGTGTTGGTGGTAGTGGTGTTGGTGTTGGTGGTGGTGGTGGTGGTGGTGGTG
Source organism: Cherax quadricarinatus (assembly GCF_038502225.1). Lineage (NCBI taxonomy): Eukaryota > Metazoa > Arthropoda > Malacostraca > Decapoda > Parastacidae > Cherax > Cherax quadricarinatus. The sequence goes on along the minus strand of NC_091302.1, from coordinate 52,114,447 downwards.
GTGGCGGTAATGGTGGTGGTGGTGGTGGTGTTGTTGTTGTTGTTGTTGTTGTTGTTGTTGTTGTTGTTGTTGGTGGTGGTGGTGGTGGTGGTGGTGGTGGTGGTGGTGGTGGTGGTGGTGGTGGTAAGTTTTGCCTCAGTTAAAAATTTATTCATTTCACGAAAAACTTTCTGTCATATTTACGGGACAATCATTTCTCTTACATTAAAAATGCTTCAAGTATTTCAAGCGAAGCTAAATTTTTCCAAGAAAAGAGAGGGAAAAAAAAAAGAATCACTTATCGGGTAAAAAATATTCTGATGATCAATGTTACAAATATTTAAACATCAAAATGAGTGCACAAATGGTTTGTAATTTTGAATCGTCAGTAATGTTCCCTTTCTTAATCTAGAGCAAAGGTTTGATGGCCCTTTTAAGCAAATTGCAAGCCACTTGACAATGATTGAACGAAGAACTTAAAAATAATAGTGCACTTTTCAAATATTAAAAAAATAATTTGCGGCATATTTCAATAAGCTAGAATGAAAATTGTCATGTCAAATTCCATTCATCATACATGTAGAAGTATTAATAGTGGAAGTAGTAGTAGTAGTAGTAATAGTAATAATGTAAGTCGTAGTCGTAGTAGCAGTAATAACACTGGAACTAATAATAGCAGCAATAGTAATAGTAGTAGTGGAAGTAGTAGTAGTAGTAGGTGAGGAAGTAATAGTAGTAGTAGTAGCAGTGATGGTAGTAGTAGTAGGTGAGGTAGTAATAATAGTAGTAGTAGCAGTGATGGTAGTAGTAGTAGTAGTAGTAGAAGGATGAGGAGTAGCAGTACTAGGAACAACAACAGCAGCTGCAGAAGAAATGGAAGGTAGAACAGCAACTGTAGAAGTGAAAATAGCAGCAGCAACAACAACATAACAACAGCAGTAACAAAAATAGCAGCACAAATAGCAGCAATAGCATCATCATCATCATATGCAGCAACAACAGCAGAAGAAACAGCAGAAGCAAAAAAAAAAAACAGGAGCAGCAATGGTGGCTGAGGCAGTAGTTATTATAATAAGTAATAGGGAAAAGTCTGGTGACAACGATTGTAGTGATGGTGGTTGAAGTGGTGGTGGTAGTGGTGGTGATGGTGATGATGGTGATGATGGTGGAATTGGTAATGGTGGGGGTGGAAGCACCGTATTTGAGGAGGTGAGTGCAGGTGGTGTTATTTAGCAAGATAATGAGTGTGGGAACCCGGCAGGTGTGTGACTGATGAGGTAAGGGGAAGCCAGAGGGGGACTAACAACGCCCTACACAAGCTGACAACGATGACACACATGTGGAATCTAATGCAGATCTACTTACAATATGTGTATTAACTATATGTAATAAGATCACAGTAAACAGGTGATATCACAATATGCAGAACAACCACTGTGAAAAAATAGCGAAATTCCAAGCGATTTCGCGATTTCTCACATTATTAAGGAACTATGATCCCACACACACACACACACACACACACACACACACACACACACACACACACACACACACACACACACACACACACACACACACGCACACACACACACACACAGCATGGGTTCATGGAAGGCAAATCCTGTGTCACAAACCTTCTGGAGTTTTATGACAAGGTAACAGAAGTAAGACACGAGAGAGAGGGGTGGGTTGATTGCATTTTTCTAGACTGCAGGAAGGCCTTTGACACAGTTCCCCACAAGAGATTAGTGCAGAAGCTGGAGGATCAGGCGCATATAACAGGGAGGGCACTGCAATGGATCAGGGAATACCTGACAGGGAGGCAACAACGAGTCATGGTACGTGAAGAGGTATCACAGTGGGCGCCTGTGACGAGCGGGGCCCCACAGGGGTCAGTTCTAGGACCAGTGCTATTTTTGATATATGCGAACGACATGATGGAAAGAATAGACTCTGAAGTGTCCCTATTCGCAGATGATGTGAAGCTGATGAGAAGAATTAAATCGGATGAGGATGAGGCAGGACTGCAAAGAGACCTGGACAGGCTGGACATGTGGTTCAGAAACTGGTTTCTCGAATTCAACCCTACCAAATGCAAAGTCATGAAGATTGGGGAGGGGCAAAGAAGACCGCAGACAGAGTATAGGCTAGGAGGACAAAGACTACAGACCTCACTCAGGGAGAAAGACCTTGGGGTGACCATAACACCGAGCACGTCACCGGAGGCACACATCAACCAAATAACTGCTGCAGCATACGGGCGCCTGGCAAACCTGAGAATAGCGTTCCGATACCTTAATAAGGAATCGTTCAAGACACTGTACAGTGTGTATGTTAGGCCCATACTGGAGTATGCAGCACCAGTCTGGAACCCACACCTGGTCAAGCACATCAAGAAGTTAGAGAAAGTACAAAGGTTTGCAACAAGGCTAGTCCCAGAGCTCAGGGGAATGTCGTACGAGGAAAGGTTGAGAGAAATCGGACTGACGACACTGGAGGACAGAAGGGTCAGGGGAGACATGATAACGACATACAAGATATTGCGGGGAATAGACAAGGTGGACAGAGATAGGATATTCCAGAGAGGGGACACAGAAACAAGGGGTCACAACTGGAAGCTGAAGACTCAGACGAGTCACAGGGACGTTAGGAAGTATTTCTTCAGTCATAGAGTCGTCAGGAAGTGGAATAGCCTAGCAAGTAAAGTAGTGGAGGCAGGAACCATACATAGTTTTAAGAAGAGGTATGACAAAGCTCAGGAAGCAGAGAGGGAGAGGACCTAGTAGCGATCAGTGAAGAGGCGGGGCCAGAAGCTGAGTCTCGACCCCTGCAACCACAATTAGGTGAGTACAATTAGGTGAGTACACACACACACTTCGAGGGAAGCAGGTCAAAATTCACTATATGAGTAACCTGGAGATTGAAGGGCAATATTTCAGCGATCGAACCGAGTTGACATTCTCTGCAAGGAACTTTAAACGTAACAATACTCATGTGCTATGTTAAATTAATCTAGAAACTCAACAGACACAAAGAACCCCAAACACAGACACGCGATTATAACTTAGATTCCCCCATAGAAACATTTGTGCGCTACCATGAAAGTTCTCTTGTAATCCACTCCGCATGTTATCGTGTTCATTGCAACCACTGAGATAGTAAGTATTTTGCCCTAGTCATGATATGGCTTATTTATTAAAATGACACTCAAATTATCCCTCATGTATAGGTTTTTTCTGCTGGAAGATTTATGGTATTATACAGCAGAGCAGGTACCATTAAAAGCTCGCGTTACCAAACAATACAGCGTCTACGTACTGTTTCTTCCATATATCGTACCATTACCGGTCCGCTTGAAATCGTAACACTGATTCCTCCTCTTCTATTATTGCTATTCAGTACCACCATTTGATTTATCGTCCAGTCATCACACGCATTCAGAATTACACTGGCGAAATCACCCACTATACATCTCAATGCATCCTTACATATAACACCCCTCGATACTTATACTCTCATTACATAAGTGAAAATACACACTACACCTCACAATACAGCATAATATCTTTCATAATACCCACTTCTCTCATAGAACCTGTCGTACCATTACCCTCTACCGCCTACAAAATGAACGCTGTATATCAAAACACAACACCAAAATTACCGGTCAATCATAACAAGTATCATAACACCCAAGCCACGTCAAATGTATCCCTTATCTCTCATAACTTTCAAGAATTACCATAATGTAGCCGATTCATAGTTCCTAGACCTCTCCCTTTCTGCCAGTATATAACCACTCTACCTTGCTATTCATACGAGGATCCCATTACCTTATTTACGTAACCCATTCTGCGTGTTCAGGTATGATAGGGAGAACATGTTCCCACTATGTAACAATTATTATCTACTGCAGGTGTTCCCACTATGTAACAATTATTATCTACTGCAGGTGTTCCCACTATGTAACAATTATTATCTACTGCAGGTGTTCCCACTATGTAACAATTATTATCTACTGCAGGTGTTCCCACCATGTAACAATCATTATCTACTGCAGGAGTACCCACCATGTAACAATCATTTTCTACTGCAGGTGTTCCCACTATGTAACAATCATTACTACTGCTGGTGTTCCCACTATGTAACAATCATTATCTACTGCAGGTGTTCCCACTATGTAACAATCATTACTACTGCAGGTGTTCCCACCATGTAACAATCATTACTACTGCAGGTGTTCCCACTATGTAAGAATCATTATCTACTGCAGGTGTTCCCACTATGTAACAATCATTACTACTGCAGGTGTTCCCACCATGTAACAATCATTTTCTACTGCAGGTGTTCCCACCATGTAACAATCATTACTACTGCAGGTGTTCCCACCATGTAACAATCATTTTCTACTGCAGGTGTTCCCACCATGTAACAATCATTACTACTGCAGGTGTTCCCACTATGTAAGAATCATTATCTACTGCAGGTGTTCCCACTATGTAACAATCATTACTACTGCAGGTGTTCCCACTATGTAAGAATCATTATCTACTGCAGGTGTTCCCACTATGTAACAATCATTATCTACTGCAGGTGTTCCCACTATGTAACAATCATTACTACTGCAGGTGTTCCCACCAAGTAACAATCATTACTACTGCAGGTGTTCCCACCATGTAACAATCATTACTACTGCAGGTGTTCCCACTATGTAACAATCATTACTACTGCAGGTGTTCCCACCATGTAACAATCATTACTACTGCAGGTGTTCCCACCATGTAACGTTCACTTAGAAAAGAATTGCCTTACACTGCGGGTGTTACCACCATATAACTTAGGCACGAAAGGGAAACTGCACACAGTAGTCAAAGCCAATACTACCGAATAAGCAAGCAATCCTGACACTTAATGTAACATATTTCTGTCTTACAAAAAAAAAAATATTAACCCAAGAACAGGTAAGTGTCCAGTGATATGTGTGTGTGTGTGTGTGTGTGTGTGTGTGTGTGTGTGTGTGTGTGTGTGTGTGTGTGTGTGACACATATCAGACAGATCATTAAAACAAGACCAAAGGCTGCTAAGGCTATGGTAACAATATGGTTATTATTATTAAAGATTCGCCGGTATTCTCCCGGCCCGGGCCTTTTCCAAGTGGAGGCCCGGCCTTGGCTCCCTCTTTAGGGAGTGTCTGAGACCTAAGTCTCCCATGGGAGGAGGCACAAATACCTCCTCATCTTTGGGACCAATTGTCCCCAGGTCTAGCCACAAGCCAGGCCTCTCTGGTCTGTCATCCCCGCCTCAAGGGGGCAAATGGGAATGACAGTCTTGTGAACTGTAAGCTCGGGCTCAGGCACCTACCCTACTCTAGAAGGGTTAGGCATGGTATCGATGGCAAAATGGTTACTTTTTACTGAATACAAGGGTAACCATATTGTGTTTATTATAGTGATGGATAAGTATATGTTATATATATGTATATATATATATATATATATATATATATATATATATATATATATATATATATATATATATATATATATATATATATATATATATATATATATATATATATATATATATATATAAGCAAAAGTTCAGATTCTGTCGTTAACTCAGCAATGTTGCAACATACAAAATAAATATTTTATTCCCCCTTTCCTGCAACTTCTGTCGAAATATATAGAACATAACATTCTAAGGGATCACTCTCAGTACTCAGAAACAGTGTCAGAAGGTTGTGGTACATTATTCAAGAAGTTGATGTCATGAGGTACACACTGTTGTTAAACAGTCATTCGTCTGTTTAATAGCTGACTGGCGGGATCGGGGAATACAAGTCTGCTACCTGGCTTAACTTGCTTCTAACTGGATTCAACTTGTGTCAGGTTGACTTTGGCATCTGTGTTTCTTGTGAATATTGATGAGGGCGTTGATGAGTGAGAATGCTGATGAATAAGAATGCTGATGAGTTCATTGAAGGTATTTGATGAATAAGAAAAATTATAATGGCATTGATGAATAAGAATACTGACGAGGGCATTGATGAATAAGAATAATGATGAGGGTACTGATGATTTTTTCCCTCTCTGTATTTTGCACAAGTAAGTCCAGTAGTTTCTTCCGAGTTTCATTACATTACAGTCTGAAATCTGAGTATTTTCTTCAGATATCGAGAGTTTCGATCTGCCCTGAACCATTATCAGGTTAGCACTTCTAGTTTGCCGATTACTTGTGATTTGTTGCTGTTATCGTAGTGCGAAATCTACTTCTAGTTTTAAGTTTTCTTGTACAGAGTTGTTTATACGCCATAAAATTTCACGAAGAGCGAGGAGTAGGGCGAAAATCGAGACTTAACACAAATATCTAAGCTCACCGAGGGTATATAAAGTGACTAACTTCCTGACCGGAGCCGATACAGTCGTGGACTGTTGAACTCTGCAGAGATAACATTTGCTTTGCAGCGAGGAATGAATGTTGCTCTCTCTCTCTCTCTCTCTCTCTCTCTCTCTCTCTCTCTCTCTCTCTCTCTCTCTCTCTCTCTCTCTCTCTCTCTCTCTCTCCCTCTCTCTCTTAACAATTGTAACGTGGAAAACAGGTCATCCAAAAATATCAGCTCAGTATTTTCACTATACATTAGATTTTTTTTCGTTTTTATTAAGCTAAATAAATGTAAATTAATTTAATTTTGTATTTCATTTTTATATTAAGGTTCTGAAAAGTATTCACAAATATTTAGGAATATGCATCGTTACCTTGAGTGATGTAGATGTATAAACTGGAACTCTGCCTGTGTCTGTAGGGGTTATTCTGGGTTCTACATTGAGCTGACCTGCTGAAGAACACTGCAGTGATATCTTAGTGACTGCCTTGAGAACTGTCAGTGCTGCTTCCAACCCATTAACTTACTCCTTCAGTGAACTTGAGAACAGTCAGTGCTGCTTCCATCCCAGTAACTTACTCCTTCAGTGAACTTGAGAACAGTCAGTGCTGCTTCCATCCCAGGGACTTACTCCTTCTGTGAACTTGAGAACAGTCAGTGCTGCTTCCATCCCAGGGACTTACTCCTTCTGTGAACTTGAGAATAGTCAGTGCTGCTTCCATCCCAGTAACTTACTCCTTCAGTGAACTTGAGAATAGTCAGTGCTGCTTCCATCCCAGGGGCTTACTCCTTCTGTGAACTTGAGAATAGTCAGTGCTGCTTCCATCCCTGGGGCTTACTCCTTCTGTGAACTTGAGAACAGTCAGTGCTGCTTCCATCCCAGTAACTTACTCCTTCAGTGAACTTGAGAATAGTCAGTGCTGCTTCCATCCCAGGGGCTTACTCCTTCTGTGAACTTGAGAATAGTCAATGCTGCTTCCATCCCAGGGACTTACTCCTTCAGTGAACTTGAGAATAGTCAGTGCTGCTTCCATCCCAGGGGCTTACTCCTTCAGTGAACTTGAGAATAGTCAGTGCTGCTTCCATCCAAGGGGCTTACTCCTTCTGTGAACTTGAGAATAGTCAGTGCTGCTTCCATCCCAGGGGCTTACTCCTTCTGTGAACTTGAGAACAGTCAGTGCTGCTTCCATCCCAGTAACTTACTCCTTCAGTGAACTTGAGAACAGTCAGTGCTGCTTCCATCCCAGTAACTTACTCCTTCAGTGAACTTGAGAATAGTCAGTGCTGCTTCCATCCCAGGGACTTACTCCTTCTGTGAACTTGAGAATAGTCAGTGCTGCTTCCATCCCAGGGGCTTACTCCTTCAGTGAACTTGAGAATAGTCAGTGCTGCTTCCATCCCCGGCCTTACTCCTTCTGTGAACTTGAGAACAGTCAGTGCTGCTTCCATCCCAGTAACTTACTCCTTCAGTGAACTTGAGAATAGTCAGTGCTGCTTCCATCCCAGGGACTTACTCCTTCAGTGAACTTGAGAATAGTCAGTGCTGCTTCCATTCCAGGGGCTTACTCCTTCAGTGAACTTGAGAATAGTCAGTGCTGCTTCCATCCCAGGGGCTTACTCCTTCTGTGAACTTGAGAATAGTCAGTGCTGCTTCCATCCCAGTAACTTACTCCTTCAGTGAACTTGAGAACAGTCAGTGCTGCTTCCATCCCTGGGACTTACTCCTTCTGTGAACTTGAGAACAGTCAGTGCTGCTTCCATCCCAGGGACTTACTCCTTCTGTGAACTTGAGAATAGTCAGTGCTGCTTCCATCCCAGGGACGTACTCCTTCAGTGAACTTGAGAATAGTCAGTGCTGCTTCCATCCCAGGGACGTACTCCTTCAGTGAACTTGAGAATAGTCAGTGCTGCTTCCATCCCAGGGGCTTACTCCTTCTGTGAACTTGAGAATAGTCAGTGCTGCTTCCATCCCTGGGGCTTACTCCTTCTGTGAACTTGAGAACAGTCAGTGCTGCTTCCATCCCAGTAACTTACTCCTTCAGTGAACTTGAGAATAGTCAGTGCTGCTTCCATCCCAGGGGCTTACTCCTTCTGTGAACTTGAGAATAGTCAGTGCTGCTTCCATCCCAGGGGCTTACTCCTTCAGTGAACTTGAGAACAGTCAGTGCTGCTTCCATCCCAGTAACTTACTCCTTCAGTGAACTTGAGAATAGTCAGTGCTGCTTCCATCCCAGGGACTTACTCCTTCTGTGAACTTGAGAATAGTCAGTGCTGCTTCCATCCCAGGGGCTTACTCCTTCAGTGAACTTGAGAATAGTCAGTGCTGCTTCCATCCCAGGGGCTTACTCCTTCTGTGAACTTGAGAACAGTCAGTGCTGCTTCCGTCCCAGTAACTTACTCCTTCAGTGAACTTGAGAATAGTCAGTGCTGCTTCCATCCCAGGGACTTACTCCTTCAGTGAACTTGAGAATAGTCAGTGCTGCTTCCATCCCAGGGGCTTACTCCTTCTGTGAACTTGAGAATAGTCAGTGCTGCTTCCATCCCAGGGACTTACTCCTTCAGTGAACTTGAGAATAGTCAGTGCTGCTTCCATCCCGGGGGCTTACTCCTTCTGTGAACTTGAGAATAGTCAGTGCTGCTTCCATCCCAGTAACTTACTCCTTCAGTGAACTTGAGAACAGTCAGTGCTGCTTCCATCCCAGTAACTTACTCCTTCTGTGAACTTGAGAACAGTCAGTGCTGCTTCCATCCCAGTAACTTACTCCTTCAGTGAACTTGAGAACAGTCAGTGCTGCTTCCATCCCAGGGACTTACTCCTTCAATCATCGTCAGAAGAATCAGTGAGCTGCCTCATATAGAATTTTTATCTATTCTTACATAAGTCTTTCTCAGCTTCGAGCCGGAAATATTTCCCAAGTTCCAGAAATATTAAATTCCTTTTCCCTTCTTCCATCCTCCCTCCCTCTCGTCTCCATCTCCACACTTCCCTTCGTCCGGCCACAACTCCCCATGTAAGTGCTTTCTCGCATGAAATAGTTTGACAATATTTTTTTTAGCAGCCACTGCAGCCTCCTCTTCTTCCTCCTCCCCTTCCTCTGCCTCTTCCTCCCGTTCCTCCTCTTCTTCCTCCTCCTCTTCCTCATCTTGAACAACACATATTTCT
>NC_091302.1:52067417-52099917 GCF_038502225.1 Cherax quadricarinatus | reverse complement strand
TCAACGGAAACAAACTTATGACGACGTTTTCGGTTCGAAAGGTTGCCATATTTTTTTTTGTCCTGTGTGGATACTAAATTGTAATCATGGACATATAGGTTCTTGGGAGAAGTGATTGGAGGTAATCAGGGGTGATGCGCGAGTAGACGTAATTCCTCGGAACAGAAGCCTCTCAACAGCATCACATCAAGAGTGGATGCTGGAGGGTTGAGAGTCTCCCAACAGCATCACATCAAGAGTGGATGCTGGAGGATCGAGAGTCTCCCAACAGCATCACATCAAGACTGGATACTGGAGGGTTGAGAGTTGCACCCCATCGAGCGCATGAAGAGGAAGGAATCATGTGGTTCGAACCCCCCGTCCCTCTAGTCTAGAGTCAATACAATCTGAATAAACGAAATACAAAAACCCAGACAACCACTTCAAGAAACCCTTTTCCAGTATACCAGATAAATCAAAGATGAACGAACAAAAGCCAGCCTCTCTAAGTGCCCTTGCACAAGGATCTTGCTCATGCTATCTTGCTGTTGTCGCCACAAATTTTGGATAGTGTCCTCGGAGACGTTTCTTGGGTGCATTATCTTGAATATTCAGCGAGGGAGTCGCATGGTTGAGGTTTGTCCTCTTATCTCTGAGAACCGTCGTCTTATAGCTAGGAACGATCGTCTTATAGCTAGGACCTATCGTCTTATAGCTAGGAACTATCGTCTTATAGCTAGGAACTATCGTCTTATAGCTAGGACCTATCGTCTTATAGCTAAGAACTATCGTCTTATAGCTAGGAACTATTGCCTTATAGCTAGGAACTCTCGTCTTATAGCTAGGAACTCTCGTCTTATAGCTAGGAACTCTCGTCTTATAGCTAGGAACTCTCGTCTTATAGCTAGGAACTATCGTCTTATAGCTAGGACCTATCGTCTTATAGCTAGGACCTATCGTCTTATAGCTAGGAACTCTCGTCTTATAGCTAGGAACTATCGTCTTATAGCTAGGAACTATTGCCTTATAGGTAGGATCTATCGTCTTATAACTAGGAACTATCGTCTTATAGCAAGGAGCTATCGTCTTATAGCTAGGAACTATTGCCTTATAGCTAGGAACTATCGTCTTCTAGCTAGGAACTCTCGTCTTCTAGCTAGGAACTATTGCCTTATAAGTAGGAACTATCGTCTTATAGGTAGGAACTATCGTCTTATAGCTAGGAACTATCGTCTTATAGCTAGGAACTGTCATCTTATAGCTAGGAACTATTGCCTTATAGCTAGGAACTATCGTCTTATAGCTAGGAACTATCGTCTTATAGCTAGGAACTATCGTCTTATAGCTAGGAACTATCGTCTTATTGGTAGGAACTATCGTCTTATAGCTAGGAACTATTGCCTTATAGGTAGGAACTATCGTCTTATAGCTAGGAACTATCGTCTTATTGGTAGGAACTATCGTCTTATAGCTAGGAACTATCGTCTTATAGCTAGGACCTATCGTCTTATTGGTAGGAACTATCGTCTTATAGCTAGGAACTATTGCCTTATATCTAGGAACTATCGTCTTATAGCTAGGAACTATTGCCTTATAGGTAGGAACTATCGTCTTATAGCTAGAAACTATCGTCTTATAGCTAGGAACTATCGTCTTATAGCTAGGAACTATCGTCTTATAGCTAGGAACTATCGTCTTATAGGTAGGAACTATCGTCTTGTAGCTAGGAACTATTGCCTTATAGGTAGGAACTATCGTCTTATAGCTAGGACCTATCGTCTTATAGCTAGGAACTATCGTCCTATAGCTAGGAACTATTGTCCTATAGGTAGGAACTATCATCTTATAGCTAGGAACTATCGTCTTATAGGTAGGAACTATCGTCTTATAGGTAGGAACTATCGTCTTATAGCTAGGAACTATCGTCTTATAGCTAGGAACTATTGCCTTATAGGTAAGAACAATCGTCTTATAGCTAGGAACTATCGTCTTATAGCTAGGAACTATTGCCTTATAGGTAGGAACTATCGTCTTATAGCTAGGAACTATCGTCTTATAGCTAGGAACTATTGCCTTATAGGTAGAAACTATCGTCTTATAGCTAGGAACTATCGTCTTATAGCTAGGAACTATCGTCTTATTGGTAGGAACTATGGTCTTATAGGTAGGAACTATGGTCTTATAGCTAGGAACTATCGTCTTATAGGTAGGAACTATCGTCTTATAGGTAGGATCTATCGTCTTATAGCTAGGAACTATCGTCTTATAGGTAGGAACTATCGTCTTATAGCTTGGAACTATTGCCTTATAGGTAGGAACTATCGTCTTATAGCTAGGAACTATTGCCTTATAGGTAGAAACTATCGTCTTATAGCTAGGAACTATCGCCTTATAACTTTGGGGTGTCGTCGTATAGTCCATATTGCCATAGTTAAGCTGAGAGTTATCGTAGTTTAGCTAAAAACTATCGTCGTATACCTAGGAATTCTCGTCCTATCGCTGAGAATTGCCTTTTTCTTTTTTTAGATTGAAACGTATCGCTTTATGGCTGAGACATATATTAATTTTGAAACTGCCATTTAATAGCTAAAAACTATCGCCTTATACTAGAGAACTCACGTCTAATGATTTGACGCAGCCATTATATGGCTGATACTATCATTTAATAGCTGATTATTTGCCTTATGGCTGAGCTAAATCAACTTATTGCTGAAAACTGTGTTCCACTGTAACCTGTGGGGCTAGCTGTCTTCTATTTACAATTCCTGATGTTTCAGTTTAGCCATAAATGCTCAGCTTAAATGCTCTCCTCCGTCTTCCCCTCCCTTACAACACAGATAATTACGATCCACCAGAAAGATTATCCTGTGATTTATTCCTCAGATGCCTGAGTGCGTATGCAAATTATTTTTTTTTTTTACTTTCCGCTATTACATTATAGAAATTCATTTACCAAAAACTTTTCCTGTGTTGAGTTGCATATTTTTCTGTAATTGTTATCGTAGTTGACAATTATTATATTTGCTGTTAGCTTTGAAATAATTATATTTGTGATAAGTTGATGCATCTTAACGTTTGAAGAAAATTATTAAGTATTAAGGAAAAACTGTAAAATTATTAATAAACTGACTAGATAAGAATTATTTTATTTCTTGCAAATTCCTGTCAAATTATTTGAAAAATTATCATTAAAACGATAAAATTAGTGATGACTCTTTTCGTTGCAAATTCTGGAAAGACTTTTGTAAAAAAAATAATTATAAGGAAAGGTTTAATAATTTATATACATATATATATATATATATATATATATATATATATATATATATATATATTTTATTATTATTATTATTATCACACCGGCCGATTCCCACCAAGGCAGGGTGGCCCAAAAAAGAAAAACTTTCACCATCATTCACTCCATCACTGTCTTGCCAGAAGGGTGCTTTACACTACAGTTTTTAAACTGCAACATTAACACCCCTCCTTCAGAGTGCAGGCACTGTACTTCCCATCTCCAGGACTCAAGTCCGGCCTGCCGGTTTCCCTGAATCCCTTCATAAATGTTACTTTGCTCACACTCCAACAGCACGTCAAGTATTAAAAACCATTTGTCTCCATTCACTCCTATCAAACACGCTCACGCATGCCTGCTGGAAGTCCAAGCCCCTCGCACACAAAACCTCCTTTACCCCCTCCCTCCAACCCTTCCTAGGCCGACCCCTACCCCGCCTTCCTTCCACTACAGACTGATACACTCTTGAAGTCATTCTGTTTCGCTCCATTCTCTCTACATGTCCGAACCACCTCAACAACCCTTCCTCAGCCCTCTGGACAACAGTTTTGGTAATCCCGCACCTCCTCCTAACTTCCAAACTACGAATTCTCTGCATTATATTCACACCACACATTGCCCTCAGACATGACATCTCCACTGCCTCCAGCCTTCTCCTCGCTGCAACATTCATCACCCACGCTTCACACCCATATAAGAGCGTTGGTAAAACTATACTCTCATACATTCCCCTCTTTGCCTCCAAGGACAAAGTTCTTTGTCTCCACAGACTCCTAAGTGCACCACTCACTCTTTTTCCCTCATCAATTCTATGATTCACCTCATCTTTCATAGACCCATCCGCTGACACGTCCACTCCCAAATATCTGAATACGTTCACCTCCTCCATACTCTCTCCCTCCAATCTGATATTCAATCTTTCATCACCTAATCTTTTTGTTATCCTCATAACCTTACTCTTTCCTGTATTCACCTTTAATTTTCTTCTTTTGCACACCCTACCAAATTCATCCACCAATCTCTGCAACTTCTCTTCAGAATCTCCCAAGAGCACAGTGTCATCAGCAAAGAGCAGCTGTGACAACTCCCACTTTGTGTGTGATTCTTTATCTTTTAACTCCACGCCTCTTGCCAAGACCCTCGCATTTACTTCTCTTACAACCCCATCTATAAATATATTAAACAACCACGGTGACATCACACATCCTTGTCTAAGGCCTACTTTTACTGGGAAAAAATTCCCCTCTTTCCTACATACTCTAACTTGAGCCTCACTATCCTCGTAAAAACTCTTCACTGCTTTCAGTAACCTACCTCCTACACCATACACTTGCAACATCTGCCACATTGCCCCCCTATCCACCCTGTCATACGCCTTTTCCAAATCCATAAATGCCACAAAGACCTCTTTAGCCTTATCTAAATACTGTTCACTTATATGTTTCACTGTAAACACCTGGTCCACACACCCCCTACCTTTCCTAAAGCCTCCTTGTTCATCTGCTATCCTATTCTCCGTCTTACTCTTAATTCTTTCAATTATAACTCTACCATACACTTTACCAGGTACACTCAACAGACTTATCCCCCTATAATTTTTGCACTCTCTTTTATCCCCTTTGCCTTTATACAAAGGAACTATGCATGCTCTCTGCCAATCCCTAGGTACCTTACCCTCTTCCATACATTTATTAAATAATTGCACCAACCACTCCAAAACTATATCCCCACCTGCTTTTAACATTTCTATCTTTATCCCATCAATCCCGGCTGCCTTACCCCCTTTCATTTTACCTACTGCCTCACGAACTTCCCCCACACTCACAACTGACTCTTCCTCACTCCTACAAGATGTTATTCCTCCTTGCCCTATACACGAAATCACAGCTTCCCTATCTTCATCAACATTTAACAATTCCTCAAAATATTCCTTCCATCTTCCCAATACCTCTAACTCTCCATTTAATAACTCTCCTCTCCTATTTTTAACTGACAAATCCATTTGTTCTCTAGGCTTTCTTAACTTGTTAATCTCACTCCAAAACTTTTTCTTATTTTCAACAAAATTTGTTGATAACATCTCACCCACTCTCTCATTTGCTCTCTTTTTACATTGCTTCACCACTCTCTTAACTTCTCTCTTTTTCTCCATATACTCTTCCCTCCTTGCATCACTTCTACTTTGTAAAAACTTCTCATATGCTAACTTTTTCTCCCTTACTACTCTCTTTACATCATCATTCCACCAATCGCTCCTCTTCCCTCCTGCACCCACTTTCCTGTAACCACAAACTTCTGCTGAACACTCTAACACTACATTTTTAAACCTACCCCATACCTCTTCGACCCCATTGCCTATGCTCTCATTAGCCCATCTATCCTCCAATAGCTGTTTATATCTTACCCTAACTGCCTCCTCTTTTAGTTTATAAACCTTTACCTCTCTCTTCCCTGATGCTTCTATTCTCCTTGTATCCCATCTACCTTTTACTCTCAGTGTAGCTACAACTAGAAAGTGATCTGATATATCTGTGGCCCCTCTATAAACATGTACATCCTGAAGTCTACTCAACAGTCTTTTATCTACCAATACATAATCCAACAAACTACTGTCATTTCGCCCTACATCATATCGTGTATACTTATTTATCCTCTTTTTCTTAAAATATGTATTACCTATAACTAAACCCCTTTCTATACAAAGTTCAATCAAAGGGCTCCCATTATCATTTACACCTGGCACCCCAAACTTACCTACCACACCCTCTCTAAAAGTTTCTCCTACTTTAGCATTCAAGTCCCCTACCACAATTACTCTCTCACTTGGTTCAAAGGCTCCTATACATTCACTTAACATCTCCCAAAATCTCTCTCTCTCCTCTGCATTCCTCTCTTCTCCATATATATACCTATATATATATATATATATATATATATATATATATATATATATATATATATATATATATATATATATATATATATATATATATATATATATATATATATATGTCTATTAAACTTTGGAAAGAGACACTAGGAAACATTCAGAAGGTTTAAAGTCATTTATCTTAATTAGTTAACAAAGTAAACTTTTCTATACCTGACTTGCAGATTAATCCTCAGTCAGGCTCTCAAAGTCAGAGTTATAAAATAATTTTGGGGGGGCTATGCTAATCTTGTTTGTTTTAAAAATATTTCGTATCCATAAATGACATTAAAAATGAGTGAAGAGATTCCACTGTTAAATTTTATTTTCTAGGTCGTGAAAAAATATTTTATTGTAAAATCCGAATTAAATAATCCCGATGAGTATTTTGTTTTTCAGGAAAGTAGTCAATTCATTTTTATTAGATTATTAAGGTACCCTTAATTACCTACATACCTTTTATTACATTAGTAGAGTACCCTTAATTAGCTAAGTACCTTTTATTACATTAGTAAGATACCCTTAGTTCCCTATGTACTTTTCATTACATTAGTAGGATACCCTTAATAAGGTATAATATTAGTAGGGTTCCCTTAACTAGGTACCATTGGGGCATTAATTAGGCACCTATTGTTATCTTTGTTATGTACTATCAATTATATGAGCTAGGTAATTTTCTTATCTTATTTCAGCATATTACTGCATCTGTGTCTATTTTCCATCGTGTCTGTGTTATATACCATTAATCTCCATTAAGCATATGTAGTTATTTCAGCTCGGCACATATACTAAGCTAATTGAGGCCCCCATAGTTACCTAAGCTCATCACTTGCTTGTCTTGCTGCCTCCTTTGAGAACCCCTCTGAATTAGCTTATTATCTAATTAACTTGTTCGGTGGTCACGTGATGCAATTATAAGTATCATGGGTCACTCAGATATTTACGATAATTAATACAGTTATTCTTTAAGGCATAGAAACTAGGTCAGATGTGTTTATTGCTACGAAATGGGTGGCCATGTTTCTTAATCAACCAGATTTTTACTGTCATTAGTGTGTTTTCCTTAAGACACCTGCTGTCTCTGTTCAACAAGCAGTAAGTAGGTGCCTGGTGTCGGTCGCAGCATGGGAACAAAATTAACCTAAATTGCCGTAATTGTTCTGCATAACCAAGGATTTACTATATAGTACATCACTGATGTCAGCTATGGTTTGTACAAGTTGCAAGATGTGCATGTAGAAATAAAGATGATTATAATTGTTCTTAGCTAATGTTGAGAGTCGTACATGCTTTCGCTATCATTCGTATGTTGTCAGATAATTGCTTATTAGAGGTAATTAGAGTCGGTTCATTAATTATCCTGTATTGCATGTCTGTACTGCTAGTCTTACTTAATTTGGCTAATGAAGATAAATAGACGTATGCACAGTACAAGACATTTATTGAGGAAACGTTTCTACACGTGTTAAAAAATCACTAATGGAGAAACGTTTCTTCAATAAATGTTCTGAGCTGCAGCTGTATCTTTATATACACACAACCGGTATCACCGTACCTATTTCCCAATATTTTTTAACGCACCGACCGTTTCCCACCGAGGCAGAGTGACCCGTTAAAAGAGGAAGCGCTTTCCTCCTACCTCATTTGATTAAATCACTGAGCACATACTTTTCTTAGGTAATTTGCCGGGTCTTTGACCAGTCAGATTATTGGTGATCACTTCTCGCCATTATCGTTACCTGTTGTCCCGAGTGGTGTGAGTCTGCCGGCCGCTTTGCCAACGAACTCGTCCCAGCTTCCATCAGACGAGCGTTGGGCGTCCGCAGGGTCTTACGCTATAGTAATTGGATTTCTGTCAGTGAGTAAGAGACAGAGTGCGCCCACACAACTTGGCAGAGGCTGGCAAGACAGATGGGCCATAAAGAGACGTGCCCCTGGACCCAAGGTTATCTTGGCTAGCTAAGCTGCACAGTGCGCTCTGGAGTTGATTATTTCGCCAGTCTTGTTTGCTATAAAGTTCCTGGCCGTTGCGACCCAGGTCATCTTGACGGAGCCAAGTACAGACAAGGACCGTGAGCTGACTCATGACTTGGTCAGGTCTGGGCTGGAGAGGCGAGTGGCGACATGGCTCGACTTCTTCAACATTTGTCTTCAAGTTTATGCGAAGAGACTGTGTAAGAGGTCTTGTCTATGATTTATTGACTCCC
The DNA here is from genome assembly GCF_038502225.1 of Cherax quadricarinatus. Lineage (NCBI taxonomy): Eukaryota > Metazoa > Arthropoda > Malacostraca > Decapoda > Parastacidae > Cherax > Cherax quadricarinatus. The sequence goes on along the minus strand of NC_091302.1, from coordinate 52,091,507 downwards.
GCTTTCCTTCCCCGAGCAGTTACCCTCATTCATTTCACATTTATTTTACATTATACATTTCAACACTGTCCACATTCTCGTATCATATCTTGTAATTTACAGCACAAGACTTTATGTAGCGAAAATCTTAGAATTATTTAAATATATTTAAAACCCTTACAGCAAAATAAAATACGTTTAATGTGTCTTAATCAAAGAGTGACATAAATTAAGCATCGTGTTATACATCTTCACTTGTACCCCTATAGCATTATGGTACGTTTTAGCACCTATACACATATAACCCGCACATAGACGTATGAAAATTATAACGACGTTTCGGTCCGACTTGGACCATTAACTAGTTTCCACGTACCACAGTGGTACATTGACCACTGCGATCTCTAGTACTGCACTTTTGAGATTTTTTTAGGGTGTTGCAGGGAGCTGCCTGGATTGCAAATGAAGCAGGGAGAGGAGAGATGAAGTGAGGAGCTTGAGAGATGAGTGAGTGCTGTCCACTTGACGGGATGGTGGCTAAGGGTCGGGATGAGCGATGAAACTGATCACAGCCTCCCTACAGGAGATAAGTCACAGGATGCTGTCTGACCCTCTCTGCGGCATCTGTGGCTCTGTCCCTCCTCCTGCTCTGTCCCTCTAACTCTATCCTTCCTTATCCTGTTTTAATTCATCCTCATCTGTGCCTTTGCACAACATATAGTGAGTAAAATAAACATTATCTTTTCTGGTTAGTAAGAACATGCTGCTTGTAATGGCATAAAATGTCAAGTAAAAGACAGGATAGCGCCCTTCCTTTCTAGGCTGAGGGACTGATCCCCTCAAACTACCTCATATTTTTTCCATCTGCAGTATTACTGCTTGTATTGGTTTGATAAAGCCGCTGACTGGCGAAACGTCTCCGCAAAAAAGGTCGCCAAGTGTTGCTCACATTTCGAATTCATCGTAACAGTAAAGTCAGAGATGGCACTGAGGGCGGCAGTAATGACGTTAATAATGCTGACAACAGATGTCCGGGTAAACGAGGAAGTATATTATTATTATTATTGTTGTTTTTATCATTATTCTTATTATTATTTCGTAGTCATTATTATTATTATTTTCATTATTATTATTATTAATATTTCTATTATTATTATTATTATTATTATTATTATTATTATTATTATTATTATTATTGATATTTTTATCATTATTATTATTTTTGTTATTATTATTATTATTAGTATTGATATTTTTTCATTATTATTATTTTTGTTGCTATTATTATTATTGTTACTATTATTATTATTTTTATTATTATTATTATTATTGTTGTTGTTGTTGTTGTTGTTTTTATTTACTTATTAGATATAGCACTAAATCATTGTGAGTGGATCAGCACAACACTGGTGCTCGCTGTATCCTCCGTACCATAATAACCCGAGACAGAGGTATCCCTCCCTCTTGAGCATGACATACACATGTATCCCCCAGCACCTGTCGCGGCTCCGGGCGAGGCATCGTAGAGCATTAATCAAAGCCGGAATAAAAGTCTTCAGTAATTAGCGAAGTTTTCACGAACGAGTCTCCGGAAAAAATACGAGCGTAATGTTCAATTAGTTGGTGCTACGTTGGCAGTCATTAGCATTACAGCGTTAGCAGTCATTAGCATAATATCGGGCGATAGAGCGTTCTTGGTTTTTAATATATATGCATTTACTCTCTGACAGTCACCTAAACCAAATATCAAAACGGTGGGATTATTTACAAATATTAAGCTTTCAGTAAATTGGTAATTATTTCTGTATAATTTCTTTTAATTGATGAAAAATTAATATGAGCGAAATTATACTAATGAGGATTAAAATATTTTATTAATATTATTCTATAAATTATGCTGAAGAAAAGAGAAAGGTAATGATTATTATTATTATTATAATTATTATTACTATTATTATTAAGCATTCTTATATGTTAAGCTTTAACTACTATAAGAAATCAATTGGTTATATTATCCATCTCTTTGGCAATCATTGTAATATATTCCCCCCCCCAAAAAAAAAAAAGAAAAAAAAATATGCGAGCAAAAAAAAAAAAAAAAAGCAAAAAATTCTTTAAATAAAGCTAAAAAAATGCAATACCATTGCAGTAAACGTCCAATATCTTTGCAATATAGGCCCACCCTCCCCCCCCCCCCAAAAAAAAAAACGCAATTTTCCCCATTAACCGTTTTCCTTTCCTACCCGGAGTGAACACTTTACCCTCGTCTGAACACTCAAGGGAAAACAATTGGATCTCCTTCATCGTTGTTCTTCTGCTGGGCTCCAGCGCTGGTCCCCAGCCATCACACCGCGTCGCTCTCTCAGACCCTCAAACTTTTCCCTGGGCGTTGCCACACGGCTTTGTTCATAACACTTCTTTTGAAGGGAAACGTAAGCTTTTTTTAAGCGAAAGTCTCAACAAACACGACATTGAAAACCAGTGCCCAGCGATGGTATGTCACCAACTGCATAATCACTGACATATATATATATATATATATATATATATATATATATATATATATATATATATATATATATATATATATATATATATATATATATATATAAGAAGTAAAGAATAAGCTGTTATTTAGCCTTGAAGTGAAAAAATTCTATTAAGAAGAGAAACATTCATCGTCACTCAAAACCCGTCAGAGTCAAGCCCTTCAAACCAAGCAAGCGTCGTTGATGTACGGAAACATAAGAAGACACTGATGTACAAACTGAGCAAAGAAACGGTACGAAGGGAAGAAGATATGCAAAAGAGCAACATAGTTTGGGTTAAGCATCCAGAGTCGCAAGAGGACTCTCCAAGATAACGTTGGTATTACCTGGAAAATATTACATTACCAGCACTCAAGTATCAAGATGGTCTCTGTAACAGCAGCAGTGTTTCATGTACGCTATGAGAACACTGTCTTATTTTCTTCTTCTACATTATTTTCTGAAATGCACTTAATGTACTTCTTTCCCATATATATATATATATATATATATATATATATATATATATATATATATATATATATATATATATATATATATATATATATATATATATATATATATATATATATATATGTATATATATATATATATATATATATATATATATATATATATATATATATATATATATATATGTGTGTGTGTGTGTGTGTGTGTGTGTGTGTACTCAACTAATTGTACTCACCTAATTGTGGTTGCAGGGGTAGAGACTCAGCTCCTGGCCCCGCTTCTTCACTGATCGCTACTGGGTCCTCTCTCTCTGCTTCCTAAGCTTTGTCATACCTCTTTTTAAAACTATGTATGTTTCCTGCCTCGACTACTTCACTTGCTAGGCTATTCCACTTCCTGACGACTCTATGACTGAAGAAACACTTCCTAACGTCCCTGTGACTCGTCTGATTCTTCAACTTCCAGTTGTGACCCCTTGTCCCTGTGTCCCCTCTCTGGAACATCCTACCTCTGTCCACCTTGTCTATTTCCCGCAGTATCTTGTATGTCGTTATCATGTCTCCCCTGACCCTTCTGTTCTCCAGAGTCGTCAGTCCGATTTCCCTCAACCTTTCCTCGTACGACATTCCCTTGAGCTCTGGGACTAGCCTTGTTGCAAACCTTTGTACTTTCTCTAACTTCCTGACGTGCTTGACCAGGTGTGGGTTCCAGACTGGTGCTGCATACTCCAGTATGGGCCTAACATACACAGTGTACAGTGTCTTGAACGATTCCTTATTAAGGTATCGGAACGCTATTCTCAGGTTTGCCAGGCGCCCGTATGCTGTGTGTGTGTGTGTATGTGTGTGTGTGTGTGTGTGTGTGTGTGTGTGTGTGTGTGTGTGTGTGTGTGTGTGTGTGTGTGTGTGTGTGTGTGTGTGTGTGTGTGTGTGTGTGTGTGTGTGTGTGTGTGCGTGCGTGTGTGCAATAAGATCACAGAACAGAGGCGATATCACAATATGTAAAATAACCACTGTGAAAATATAGTGAACTTCCAAGCGCTTTCGTGACTTCCCATATTCTCAAGAAACTGTATAAAAATAAAATAAAAAAAAGCTTTAGTTTTTCTTTGATTTTTACAGCTCCTTGAAACAATTTAAGAAATCACGAAAGCGCTTGGAAACTCTCTATTTTTTTTACTGTTGTTGTTTTATATATTTGCGAGGTTATGCCTGGCCATAATGCACATTGTTACCCTCCAGGTCGAGGTCACTGTTATTATTCTCCCTTCGAAGGTTATTCTTCAGATATATTTGTGAATATTGATGCATACGTAAGTGTCTCTGTGACACAGGGAAGGACGGAGGAGGGGCATTGGTAAGGGATGAGAGGAGGGATTTGTAAAGAAGGAATGGGATTAGGGGAGGATAATTGGAGGAATGGAGAAGAAATATGAACCATCTCTCTCTCTCTCTCTCTCTCTCTCTCTCTCTCTCTCTCTCTCTCTCTCTCTCTCTCTCTCTCTCTCTCTCTCTCTCTCTCTCTCTCTCTCTCTCTCTCTCTCTCTCTCTCTCTCTCTCTCTCTCTCTCTCTCTCTCTCTCACTCTCTCTCTCTCTCTCTTCACACACAATGTCTCTTTATTTTATATTAAAAGTTAGACCAGTTACTACAGATCGACCTCTTTCAAGGTGGGTTCCTTGATGCTAGTCAAGAACACTTGAGCCGAGACACTGAAACTACACTCCCCTTCCTTGGATCATGCCTAATCACCCCCCCATTCCCCAGTCTCTAAATTGGCCTTTCGGATTTAGAGCTTACCCAGGACCATAACAATGAAAATGTCTGCTATGTGTTTTTTTTTACAGTGTTTATTGTGTATGTTGTCTGATCTTCAGATGTTTCTTATAATTAAACTATGTATAAACATTTTTGTATTATGTAAGTTAGAGTTAGGTATTTTCACGTTAGGTACCTTTAGTTAGGTATCTTTATTTAGGAAATGTTTCGCATAGACAGTAGGTTTCTTCAGTGGAATACAGATGTGACTAAATATGGAGACAGCAGAAGCAGTGGAGAGGTAAAGATGATGTGATCAGTCTATCAGCCTTGAAGAAATAGCTTTGAGGTGGTCAGTCCCTCAGCCTGGAGAAGTGTTCAACTCCATAGTCCTGAGTAATGATTCTTTTAAATAAATACGTACACATAGCAAGCACAGTTGTGTACGCCTCATGTTACCTGAAGACTTCAAGGATGCGTTTTGAGCAGCACAGAGTGGATCGGGATAAGCAGTGGGGGTCACAATACACGCAGGAGTTTAAAATCACTCCCAGTTTTCCAGTGGGATCGTGCAATCATGGCAAGAGAGAGAAACTCTATGAGATTTCCTCGCTTTTCCCCGAAGATGAGCGTAGTTGCAAAGATGCAACCCGCTCCATAAAAGACCTCGCTATTGATATGGAGGTCTCGTTATTACAACTAGCCCACAAGCAGATTTCCATGCCCACACGCAAATATTGCAAAAGCACGATTTCTGTGTCCCCACTTCAGAATGTTCGTGTCTCTCGATTCCATTCGTGTTTTACTGCCACTCGCAAGTTTTTTCAGTGCCAGGGAGGTATTTTGAAGCTAGTAAATGCTCTGAATCTCTCCATATACTTGAGGCTCTTCAAGTCCTTCCATATCGAATTCTCTTTTCGATTCGCTTAGATCCGGATATTACGAGTCTTTGAGTCTTTCCTTTCCAAAATGATCCTGATAAAATTTAGAATTAAGAAACAGCATAAAATTATTTTGCACTAAATTAAACGTACGCTAACAACTTAAAAGTGAACTAGGTACATGATAATTTTATGTTACCCTGTTAACTGTTATTTTAAATTTTGAGAGGAAATTTTGGAACATATTTCGAGCTGTTTGAACCATCATTAAGTCGCCTATAATTTACGTATAATGTACGTATAATGTACGCATAATGTACGTACAATGTACGTACAATGTACGTATAATGTACGTATAATGTACGTATAATGATTCAGGACGAACTGAAACGTCGCCTACGGATTATTTTTAAAATTAAGGTCTAGTTGTGTGTTTTTTTCCACTCCTGTTTTTGTGATTTTACTGTCCTGGTGACCTTTTATTAATTATTCTGATTTCGGATAAATAAATAAATAAAGCCATGGCACGTAAAATTACAGAAAATTATTTTATTTTCAGTTTATTATATATTAAAATAATCATGGGAACGTGTTAAACCCGTAGGAGTCAGAGACTGTTTAAAAGAAAAAATCGGGAGGTAATGAGCAGTGATCTGAGGGAAAGAGTAACTCCAGTTCCTAGACTCAAGAGCCCATCGACAGCCTTAAAGCTCCTACTAGGTATGATCCAACAGGTTATTGTGTAATGCACAAACCATTAGAAATGAAGTTCACGCACATCCCTCGGAAGCCGGATGTTAAAGCCGCACCGGATACTAATTTTCCCACCGGCTGAGAGCTAACACACCTGTGTCGTACCTGTGACCGGTTTTGAGGGCTCTTTAACACTGGCAGTTGGCCTGACGCCAGGCTGCCCTCGTGACCGACTGGTTAATCAGGCTGTTGATGCTAATGGTGCACTAGCCCTCATAACCATCACAGCCCAGTTGATCAGGTTTCATGCTAGGTATTTCCGGAGGGTCTTGGCGAGTCAAGAATGTTTAATTACATTATTTATCCCCAGACAGCTGCTGGAGTCTTCTCTAATTTCACAAATGCAAATTTATAATATTTTCTAGCGCACAGAGGACGCACTAAGGACGCACTGAGGACGCACTGAGGACGCACTGAGGACGCACTAAGGACGCACCGAGGACGCACTGAGGACCTTCACGAAACACCAGCGATATTGCAAACTCTTAAAGACACAGTAATTCCTCGAAATTGGACTTTCCATTGAATATATTCTTGAAATAATATTATTTTGAGGTGTACAATGTAAGTGAGAAAAGCTAACATGAACATTCAGAAAGAATTTTAACGTTCACCTTTTTGTTAATGTATTGAAGGTTAAATAAGTCAGAATGTCGTGACTGGAATAATTCACAGTTAAGCCATAAATTTAATAAGTTTAGTGACTTAATGATTCTTTAAAACAGACCTAAAGATTTATTAGCATTTTTTTACCAGGCTGTGAATTCATTAAATAATTTTTCTGTTTTTTTTTTTTTTAATTATATAACAACAAAAAATTATATATGATATATGGATGTGTGGCCATTCCTATTTGACTCGTTTTTATTATCTGGAATATTCTACGATTATTTTTTTTTCGTATCAGGTCTTTGCCACAAGACAAGTTTTTCCTGACGCTGGAGCTTTTGGTCATCTGACCGAGGCCTTCCGCTGGCTTACCTCTCCACCCCTTTAAAAATTTTTGTTATTATTACAACCATTATTAAGACTTCCACATCTTGATTTTAGTGAGAAAAAAATGGAAATTTTTGAGAAAAATGTAAAATATTTTGAAAATTAAATCAACTTAACGTTAGTGTTTCGTAACTTTTAATTTTTTTTACACGAGGAAAAAAATCGAACTTAATATTTGTCTGGTCTGATTTTTTTTTTTCATTCCTTTAGGAAATTTTTCTAATCAGAATTTGTGCTTTGGATGCTACGTTATTTTTTCTACTTTAAAAAAAATTAGTTAGTGTTGCTTTCTCTAGTGTTACTTCTGGTTGTGTTGCTTTAATTCCTGTTACCTTAGTTAGTGTTGCTTTCTCTAGTGTTACTTCTGGTTGTTTTGCTTTAATTCCTGTTACTTTAGTTCGTGTTGTTTTCTTTAGTGTTACTTCTGATTGTGTTGCTTTAATTCCTGTTACCTTAGTTCGTGTTGCTTCCTCCAGTGTTACTTCTGGTTGTGTTGCTTTAATTCCTGTTACCTAAGTTCTTGTTGCTTTCTCTAGTGTTACTTCTGGTTGTGTTGCTTTAATTCCTGTTGCCTTAGTTTGTGTTGCTTCCTCTAGTGTTACTTCTGATTGTGTTGCTTTAATTCCTGTTACCTTAGTTCGTGTTACTTTCTCTAGTGTTACTTCTGATTGTGTTGCTTTAATTCCTGTTACCTTAGTTCGTGTTGCTTTCTCTAGTGTTGCTTCTGGTTGTTTTGCTTTAATTCCTGTTACTTTAGTTTGTGTTGCTTTCTCTAGTGCTACTTCTGGTTGTTTTCCTTTAATTCCTGTTACCTTAGTTTGTGTTGCTTTCTCTAGTGTTACTTTTGGTTGTTTTGCTTTAATTCCTGTTACCTTAGTTTGTGTTGCTTTCTCTAGTGTTACTTTTGGTTGTTTTGCTTTAATTCCTGTTACTTTAGTTCGTGTTGTTTCCTTTAGTGTTACTTCTGGTTGTATTGCTTTAATTCCTGTTATCTTAGTTCGTGTTGCTTCCTCTAGTGTTACTTTTGGTTGTGTTGCTTTAATTCCTGTTACCTTAGTTAGTGTTGCTTTCTCTAGTGTTACTTCTGGTTGTTTTGCTTTAATTCCTGTTACCTTAGTTTGTGTTGCTTTCTCTAGTGTTACTTCTTGTTGTTTTGCTTTAATTCCTGTTACTTTAGTTCGTGTTGTTTTCTTTAGTGTTACTTCTGATTGTGTTGCTTTAATTCCTGTTACCTTAGTTCGTGTTGCTTCCTCCAGTGTTACTTCTGGTTGTGTTGCTTTAATTCCTGTTACCTAAGTTCTTGTTGCTTTCTCTAGTGTTACTTCTGGTTGTGTTGCTTTAATTCCTGTTGCCTTAGTTTGTGTTGCTTCCTCTAGTGTTACTTCTGATTGTGTTGCTTTAATTCCTGTTACCTTAGTTTGTGTTGCTTTCTCTAGGGTTACTTCTGATTGTGTTGCTTTAATTCCTGTTACCTTAGTTTGTGTTGCTTTCTCTAGTGTTACTTCTGGTTGTGTTGCTTTAATTCCTGTTACCTTAGTTTGTGTTGCTTCTTCTAGTGTTACTTCTGGTTGTTTTGCTTTAATTCCTGTTACCTTAGTTCGTGTTGCTTTCTCTAGTGGTACTTCTGGTTGTGTTGCTTTAATTCCTGTTTCATTAGTTCGTGTTGCTTCCTCTAGTGTTACTTCTGGTTGTGTTCCTTTAATTCCTGTTACCTTAGTTCGTGTTGCTTCCTCTAGTGTTACTTCTGGTTGCTTTGCTTTAATTCCTGTTACCTTAGTTTGTGTTGTTTTCTCTAGTGTTACTTCTGGTTTTGTTGCTTTAATTCCTATTACCTTGGTTTGTGTTGCTTTCTCTAGTGTTACTTCTGGTTTTGTTGCTTTAATTTCTGTTACCTTAGTTTGTGTTGCTTTCTCTAGTGTTACTTCTGGTTGTGTTGTTTTAATTCCTCTTACCTCAGTTCCTGTTGCTTTCTCTAGTGTTGTGTCTCTAGTGATACCTACAGTAGTGTTACTTCAGTTCGTGTCACTTCCTCTCGTGTTGCTACTGGTTGTGTTGCTTCGGTTCATGTTGCCTCAGTTCGTATTGTCTCAGTTCGTAATGCCTCTTCGTGTATCGTCACGTACTGACTCCTTCACTCGAAGCAGATTCAGTAGACGTATTTTAATTAACACGTGCCTCTTATGTAAATAAAAAAAAATCCAGAATATTTACACACGTATTTCTCAACACCAGTGAAGTCAAGAAGAAAATATCTAGACTCAGTATTATATTGCGAGAGAAAATTCTTTAGAAAGAGGGAGGGAGAGAGAGAGAGAGAGAGAGAGAGAGAGAGAGAGAGAGAGGGAGAGAGAGAGAGAGAGAGAGAGAGAGAGAGAGAGAGAGAGAGAGAGAGAGAGAGAGAGAGAGAGAGAGAGAGAGAGAGAGAGAGAGAGAGAGAGAGAGAGAAAGGACACAAATCTAGAAAATTAACCTGATTTTTTATTACTTACTGCTAAACCTTGACGTCAATGCTATTTTTTTCTAACATTCTTGCTCTCAGCAAATTGTTCTAGTATGCATAAATTATTTTTTTGCATAAAGCCAAACAAAAGCTTTAAATACTGAAAAAAAAGGTATAAAAATTGGCCGAAATTGCTCTGCTGTTGTTACTACAAACTGTTTATACATGTATAACATAAATAATTGAAAAAATACTCACATGTTATCAGAAAAAGGTAACCAAAAGGAGATTATTAGAAATAATTATTAATATGTAATTACAAATAAATATTCACGAAGAGATAATCACATACAATCAAAAATATATTCTCACTAATAAATAATACTAGCAGGGTATATTCGGCGAATATTGTGTAACTTAAAGTGTATATACAGTGACCAGTATATCTAACAGAGTATATACACTGAGCAGGGTGTATATCATAGAGTGTTATCAATGAGCGGTGTGTGTATATATCTCTCGATGTATATACAGTGAGAGTTTAATTTTGGGTATTAAAGAATTTATGACGTTAGTGTGTAGATGGAATGTGGCCTTAATGACCCTCGTCCAGGCGATATATACTAAGCCCAGATAACTGAGTTCAAACTCGCCACTGTTTCTGAGTTAGAACACACACACACACACACACACACACACACACACACACACACTCACACAAATATATATATATATATATATATATATATATATATATATATATATATATATATATATACATATATATATATATACATATATATATATATATATATATATATATATATATATATATATATATATATATATATATATATATATATATATATATACATATATATATACATATATATATATATATATATATATATATATATATATATATATATATATATGACGTTAGTGTGTAGATGGAATGTGGCCTTAATGACCCTCGTCCAGGCGATATATACTAAGCCCAGATAACTGAGTTCAAACTCGCCACTGTTTCTGAGTTAGAACACACACACATACACACACACACACACACACACACACACACTCACACAAATATATATATATATATATATATATATATATATATATATATATATATATATATATATATATATATATATATATACATATATATATATATATATATATATATATATATATATATATATATATATATATATATATATATATATATATATATACATATATATATACATATATATATATATATATATATATATATATATATATATATATATATATATATATATATATATATACATGTATATTTACATACATACATTGTAAATTATTGTAACCAAGAACGCTTGGTATTGATCAATAACAACACTGCATTATCCTAGGACTCGAACCCATGTTGTACTGGCCAGTCTCATAGTGAGCAAATCTGTAAATAATTACTCAAGGCTCTGCTGCACATAATTTACAGTTATGTTAATGGTTCCTGCATACAAGCACATAACTGATCGATACTGATACAAGTATCTCAAGGAAGGTCGCACAATAAGAAGAATGAGGTTAAAGGTAAGAACCTCTGATATTTCAGCCATTTGCAATCCAGTTTAATCATTCACTAACTTGGTTTAACTCAGTTTATAAAGTCTTAGAATTATGTTATCTTGGCATACTGTTTAACTTTTCAAGTATAGTTTTTAACTTGACTGCTTAAAGAGAATTACAGAAAGTGTTTCTGATGTTGTAAGAGCAAGTTTAATCGTATTTTACGCTTTTTTTGTAGATTTGGGAAAAGACGCTGCACTTGCGAAATTGTAATTTCTTGTTATTACCATTAAATTTAACACCTTCTCACTTAGTGGATGCATGTATTACACACACACACACACACACACACACACACACACACACACACACACACACACACACACACACACACACACACACACACACACACACACACACACACACACACACACACATACACACATAAAACACCGATGGGGATTTGAGGAAATGGAAGGCATGGACATGATTGGAGAAAGAGACTACATTGTAGGTACAATTCAGTCCGGAGAACATAAAGTAGTCATTGGAGTGATGTATAACCCACCACAGAACTGCAGGAGGCCAAGAGAGGAGTACGAAGAAAACAACAGGGTGATGGTGGACACACTGGCTGAGGTGGCAAGAAGAGCTCACTCGAGCAGAGCAAAGTTACTGGTAATGGGCGATTTCAACCACAGGGAGATCGACTGGGAAAACCTGGAGCCACATGGGGGTCCCGAAACATGGAGAGCCAAGATGATGGATGTGGTACTTGAAAACCTCACGCATCAACATGTCAGGGACACAAACAGAGAGAGAGGGGAGGATGAGCCAGCAAGACTGGATCTTGTGTTCACCCTGAGCAGTTCAGACATTGAGGACATCACTTACGAGAGGCCCCTTGGAGCTAGCGATCACGTGGTTCTGAGTTTTGATTATATAGTAGAGTTACAAGTGGAGAAGGTAACAGGAACTGAAGGGGACAGGCCAAACTATAAAAGGGGGGACTACAAAGGTATGAGAAACTTCCTGCAGGAGGTTCAGTGGGACGGACAAATGGTAGGAAAATCAGTAAACGAGATGATGGAATATGTGGCAACAAAGTGCAAGGAGGCAGAGGAAAGGTTTGTTCCCAAGGGAAACAGAAATAATAGGAAGACCAAAACGAGTCCTTGGTTTACCCGAAGGTGTAGGGAGGCAAAAACTAAGTGCAACAGAGAATGGAAAAGGTACAGGAGGCAAAGGACCCAGGAAAACAAGGAGATTAGTAGAAGAGCCAGAAACGAATACGCACAAATAAGGAGGGAGGCCCAGCGACAGTATGTAAACGACATAGCATCGAAAGTCAAGTCTGACCCGAAACTGCTGTATAGCCACATTAGGAGGAAGACAACAGTCAAAGACCAGGTGATAAGGCTGAGGAAAGAAGGTGGAGAACTCACAAGAAACGATCAAGAGGTATGTGAGGAGCTCAACACGAGATTTAAGGAAGTATTTACAGTAGAGACAGGAAGGACTCTGGGGGGACAGATCATATGGGGACACCAGCAAGGAATACACCAACAAGTGTTGGACGACATACATACAGATGAGGAGGTGAAGAAACTGCTAAGGGACATCGATACCTCAAAGGCAATGGGACCGGACAACATCTGCCCGTGGGTCCTTAGAGAGGGAGCAGATGTGTTGTGCGTGCCACTTACCACAATCTTCAACACGTCCCTGGAAACTAGGCAACTACCTGAGGTATGGAAGACGGCAACTGTAGTTCCCATTTTTAAAAAAGGAGACAGAAAAAAGGCACTAAACTATAGACCTGTGTCATTGACGTGTATAGTATGCAAAGTTATGGAGAAGATTATCAGGAGGAGAGTGGTGGAGCACCTGGAACGGAACAAGAGTATAAATGCCAACCAGCACGGATTCATGGAAGGCAAATCCTGTGTCACAAACCTTTTGGAGTTTTATGATAAAATAACAGAAGTAAGACACGAGAGAGAGGGGTGGGTTGATTGCATCTTCTTAGACTGCAAGAAGGCCTTTGACACAGTTCCTCACAAGAGATTAGTGCAGAAGCTAGAGCATCAGGCGCATATAACAGGAAGGGCACTGCAATGGATCAGAGAATACCTGACAGGGTGGCAACAACGAGTCATGGTATGTAATGATGTATCACAGTGGGCACCTGTGACGAGCGGGGTCCCACAGGGGTCGGTCCTAGGACCAGTGCTATTTTTGGTATATGTGAACGACATGATGGAAGGGTTAGACTCAGAAGTGTCCCTGTTTGCAGATGATGTGAAGTTAATGAGGAGAATTAAATCTGATGAGGACCAGGCAGGACTTCAAAGAGACCTGGACAGACTGGACACCTGGTCCAGCAAATGGCTTCTCGAATTTAATCCTGCCAAATGCAAAGTCATGAAGATAGGGGAAGGGCACAGAAGACCACAGACAGAGTATAGGCTAGGTGGCCAAAGACTGAAAACCTCACTCAAGGAGAAAGATCTTGGGGTGAGTATAACACCGAACATGTCTCCGGAAGCACACATCAATCAGATAACTGCTGCAGCATATGGGCGCCTGGCAAACCTGAGAACAGCATTCCGATACCTTAGTAAGGAATCGTTCAAGACACTGTACACCGTGTATGTCAGGCCCATACTGGAGTATGCAGCACCTGTTTGGAACCCGCACTTGATAAAGCACGTCAAGAAACTAGAGAAAGTACAAAGGTTTGCGACAAGGTTAGTTCCAGAGCTAAGGGGAATGTCCTATGAAGAAAGATTAAGGGAAATCGGCCTGACGACACTGGAGGACAGGAGGGACAGGGGAGACATGATAACGACATATAAAATACTGCGTGGAATAGACAAGGTGGACAAAGACAGGATGTTCCAGGGAGGGGACACAGAAACAAGAGGCCACAATTGGAAGTTGAAGACACAAATGAGTCAGAGAGATATTAGGAATTATTTCTTCAGTCATAGAGTTGTAAGGCTGTGGAATAGCCTAGAAAATGACGTAGTGGAGGCAGGAACTATACACAGTTTTAAGACGAGGTTTGATAAAGCTCATGGAGCTGGGAGAGAGAGGGCCCAGTAGCAACCGGTGAAGAGGCGGGGCCAGGAGCTAAGACTCGACCCCTGCAACCACAAATAGGTGAGTACACACACACACACACACACACACACACACACACACACACACACACACACACACATACACACACAGAAACAAAGGAACACAAGTGGAAGTTAAATACTGAAATGAATCACAGTGATGTTGGGAAGTATTTCTTCGGCCTTAGAGTTGTCAGGAAGTGAAACAAACTGGAGAGTGAGGTAAAGGAGGCTGAATCCATACATAGCTGTAAGATGAGGTACGATAAGGCTCTTGGATCAGGGAGAGAGTGGACCTAGCAGCCATCACCGAAGAGGCGGGGGCAGGGAGATGGGATTCGACCCCTGCAGCCATAAATATGTGAGTACATACACACACACACACATGGGCTTTGGGATATGACGTGCTGTTGGAGTGCGGTAAACTTAGTATCTCTGAACTGATTCAGGAAAATCAGGTATGGCTAACTTGAGTTCTGGCTCTGGGATGTACAGTGGCTGTACTGGTGGGTATACATCAGCTCAGAGGGGTATTTCAGTTGCGTCGTCTTCGCGTGATGGTGATAGTTTTGCTTACCCTTCCTTGTCAAGCCCTTGATTTGTAGTCTCCTGTCAAGGCGTATAGAAAGTGAGTGAAAGTGTTTTCTCCTTCGTCACTGAAGGTGACACTTATCATAGTGTTCTTTATTACTTGTTGTAAAGGATTAGCTTTCATATTGCGGACTGTAACGTGTTCGTGCGTTGTATCGTTCCTTGCTTTACCACATCGTAATGTCTGGCAGCTGACGATAATGAAACATTGGCGTATCTTAAAATGTCACTTATGTTGCACGAGATGGAGTCATAATTCTTTCTGGTTCCTCCATGACTGTCCTCAAATAAAGGAAATATATTTTTTGATGTGCCACTGACTCGGCGTGATTACCACCTTCCGAGGAAGGATAGTGCACAGTTTTTTTTTTTGTCGCAGACGAATCGGGGATATTTCCTTCTAAAATATAATTGTGTGTGTGTGTGTGTGTGTGTGTATGTGTGTGTGTGTGTGTGTGTGTGTGTGTGTGTGTCCTCATCTAATTGTGGTTGCTGCGGTCGCGTCATAGCTCCTGGCCCCGCCTCTTCACTGATCAACCTCACCTCTGGTTTCAAGACCAACTGCACTTTGAATAGCCAATAATAATCAACTATAATAATAATAATAATAATAATAATAATAATAATAATAATAATAATAATAATAATAATAATAATAATAATAATAATAATAATAATAATAATAATAATAACAATAATAATTTCAACACAGATATGTAAAACACATACAAAGCTAAGTACCTTGTTATGCATAGCATCTGGGGAAAATTAGGTTAATTTTGTCACCAGAATGCCACCTACACCAGTCAACTAACACCCAGGTACGTACCTATTTTACTGATTGGCGAGCGTGGGCAGCACGCATCTTAAATAATCACGTCCTTATGCTTCCACCCGCAACGAGGATCTGAGTGCACTAAAATGACTCACGAAATCGTAATGACACGATTGCAAACAAACCATACCACGGGTGGGATTTGAACCCGCGGTCAGAGAGTCTCAAAACTCCAGACCGTCGCGTTAGTCACTGGTCCAGCTAGCTTGGTATGGATTGAGTGAGCTAGCAGTTTGAGCGTCTCCTAGTTAGTGAACAAAAGAAACTGAATGCAGGTCACGCAGAGATTGAAGAATGTAAACAATCACAAAACAGTTACTGAAACAATGCACAATCAATTTATAATTAATGCATAATTAATTTACACTTGATAACGTTTTGCTTCATTCCAGATAAACCGAAACATCGTTAAAAGTTTTCTCTCCGTATTGTGGATTATTTGTTAAGAAGATTTATCTCTATCTACGAATTTCCTTCATGAGAGACGTTATGTTGTTAGTGATGGGCTCTCGATTCAAGGAATTGGAGCTGCCCTATCATTTCTTGAATCAAACCTCATATCCTCCCATTTCCCATGTACAGTGTCTCCTTTATAGCCTCAGCTCTTCCCTATGATTGAAATAGCCATTTATTTATGAACTAACAAAAGCATCACTTACGAAAGCATCACGAACAGGAGCATCGGGAACGGGAGAGTCGCGGAAGGAAGCATCACAAACAGAAGCACTGCGAACTCTTAAGTAGTTCAGACAAGTGTCCCGAGGTGTGCCCAACACCGTGTTAACACCGCGTTGTGTATCCCAGAACGATAACATTGATGCAGTTTCTGAACAAGTGACATACCATCTATCAGTCTAAACACAAAGTTGGACCAGCTGCGATTAGCGGACGAAGTCTCGAGCCTGAACCATTGCTTGCACGAAATAATTTACACGGTGCTTCCTTGAAGGGTAATGCATCGCGCGTGACAAGATACTTAGCTCGTGCAAAGGCACAAATTATCGGCTGTTTGAAGTCAAAGAAAATGGTCTAATAACTAACATGAAGTTAGGCGTGTTAGCCAAAATCTCGCATCAAATTTCATCACAACGTTATTACGCAATTTTGACTTATAAATCCAGTTGGTAACGAAGCGGCGTGTACATTATTTATGTAGCCTGACGCTAGGAGCCAACAGAAAATAAGTTAGATTTTATTTAATGTTTTGTTGAAGTCTTCACGCAGACCTTTACATAGTAGATTTTTAAAGGTGGAGCTGCTTATGGCATCTTGAATTAATATTTTACAAAGGATTATAACTTGTGGGGTTTAGTGAAGCAGGTTAAACGTGAGTTGAAGCTTTATTGCAAGAGTCATGGGAGTGTCATGGAAGAGGTTATAAGCCAAGGGAGAGCCATGGGAGAGCCATGGGAGTGCCATGGTAGAGTCATATGAACTTCTCGCGTGTGGGTACGTCTCAGCTCACCCGACTCCTTCCTGCTTCCTCAAGGTGCGGTAAGATACTACAATTTACGTAACGCTGGTAGATTTAAGTCAATAACACTGTGATTCAAGGTTTTAGAACAAATATTAAAGATCATTATTAATACGTAATAAGCTTTAAGTGTTGTCTCTGAGCGTGGATTAACTTAGATGGAAATGAGACGCAAATATAATAATATGGGAGCCTTTAGTGGCGACGTTTCACCCAATGTTTTTTTATATATGGTGTCAAAGTACCATTGGATTTCTATCTCTTTATTGCTAATATTACTAGTGCAACTGCTACAAGTGCTACTGCTACTGCAACTAGAAAAACTAAATAACAACAACTACTACAACTTCTAGAATTACTATCACTACTACTACTACTAACAATAATAATCATAATAGCACTACTACTGTTACTACTATTAGTACTGTAACTATTACTACTGGTACTACTACTACTTTAAATATTTCCGCCACTGGTATTACTACTACTACCAACATTATTTCCACTACTACTACTACTATTACTGGTACTATTATCAATACTACTATCAGAGGACAATATTTACCTTGACTGACAAGTTTCTTAAGCCATTTCAAGGGTAATCTCGTCTTAAATATATCGTCTATAGTGTAGTGAAGCGTTCTGAGTGCACCAACCTACACTTGATGAGTTTCAGAACACCTCAGAACACCTTCTAAGGAACTCATTCCACTCATGAGTCCTACATATCAAAGAGATCAACTGTCTTCTACGTATCTCGACTGAAGAACCCTGCCAAGCAAGCGAAATACTTCGTCAAGATATCAGTCTTTCTCACATGTATCTTGCGCATGCACTTGTGCTATTGCAGACCATTTTGATAACGATACCTGTATATTTTCTCTAAACTTCTTGTTAGTGTTATTATATTCAGGAAGAAATGCTAAGCCCCACCATTTTATAAGGTTAATGGTAGTTACTGCATTATCTCTTCTGGGATCCTCCAATAATGGAGAATATATTGCCTTTAATGTCTATTCATGGTTAAAAATAAACAGTTATGGAATTTACTTCAGTGTGTGTGTGTGTGTGTGTGTGTGTGTTGACGGAGAAGGACGCCAATACAACTGTCTTGTATATACAAAGAGCTAGATAGCCTGGACTCGCTAACACTATCACCGAAGCCTTCAACTCGATTTCCGGGTGTAGTTCTATCCCAAAATCCATTTCGTTCTACGTTGGAGGCGGGAGAGACGTCGTGCAGCGCGAGGCTTCATGCTTCCAATGTCGAGGTGGAAACCCAGACATGTTGTTCAAGAATTTATGTATATACAACACACACATATATGTAAACATAAATATATATATATATATATATATATATATATATATATATATATATATATATATATATATATATATATATATATATATATATATATATGTATATATATATTTGTGTATGTGTGTTCAAGGGTTGTGTGCTGAATATGTACATGCTCCTCTACTATCTTCAACTAGCTAAGTCCTGTGCTCTTCCTGTGGAAATTGTGATACTAAGAGCGAAGGATGTAGTGGAGGTGTGGCAGGCTCCAGGCTGCCAAAGTCCACCTAAGGAGATTATTTCCTTCACAGTCGTCACCGTGAGCCGGATCAAATATGCCTGTGTGTGTGTGTGTGTGTGTGTGTGTGTGTGTGTGTGTGTGTGTGTGTGTGTGTGTGTCAGTGTCGGTGTCTGTGTGTGTATTTATACATGTAAGAGAAATGCCAGTTTTGCACCAGCTGCCATTAATTCTTTCCAAGTGTCAAAACGTCAGACATCTCCAAGTCAAAGAATGGGAGACATTTCTCACCATACTCTACACGAGTCGCCCAGAAATCTATGAGGGCGTTTACTTTCTCAGAATGCTGGCAGCTTCCCAATTTCTCCCAAGGATGGAAGAGCCATTCCCCAACACGTACATCAAAATTCTCCTGCATTTCACTACTCGGAGAAGCAGTTATTCTCTTTCACCTAAATGTACACATTCGTAAATTTATGGCACTCACGTGCGTGTTCTCAGTTACTATTATTAACCTGGGTTAGGTGTACAGAAGCCAGATATAGAAACTGCGTGTCAATATTGATGTGAAAATATATAATTATCGAAATGTTTCTTTATGAGTTAGAGGTAATACAAGCACTCGATATAGACACTCTGTACAGCCACTCAGTACAGACACTCAGTACAGCCACTCAGTACAGACACTCAGTACAGACACTCAGTACAGACACTCAGTACAGCCACTCAGTACAGACACTCAGTACAGCCACTCAGTACAGACACTCAGTACAGCCACTCAGTACACTCAACTCACGTGGCAATAGTCTGAGCACTGGAGAAAGTACTGCACGAAAGAATTGGAAGAAAAAAAAAAGATGATGGATGTAGAGAAAGCAGATAAGAAAGAAGAAATACATGAGGAAGTCAAAGGAGAAGAAGAAGAAGAAGAAGAAGAAGAAGAGGAAGAAGAAGAAGAAGAAGAAGAAGAAGAAGAAGAAGAAGAAGAAGAAGAAGAAGAAGAAGAAGAAGAAGAAGAAGAAGAAGAAGAAGAAGAAGAAGAAGAAGAAGAAGAAGAGGAAGAAGAAGAAGAAGAAGAAGAAGAAGAAGAAGAAGAAGAAGAAGAAGAAGAAAAAAAAGAAGAAGAAGAAGAAGAAGAAGAAGAAGAAGAAGAAGAAGAAGAAGAAGAAGAAGAAGAAGAAGAAGAAGAAGAAGAAGAAGAAGAAGAAGAAGAAGAAGAAGAAGAAGAAGAAGAAGAAGAAGAAGAAGAAGAAGAAGAAGAAGAAGAAGAAGAAGAAGAAGAAGAAGAAAGAAGAGAAGAAGAAGAAGAAGAAAGAAGAAGAAGAAGAAGAAGAAGAGGAAGAAGAAGAAGAAGAAGAAGAAGAAGAAGAAGAAGAAGAAGAAGAAGAAGAAGAAGAAGAAGAAGAAGAAAAGAAGAAGAAGAAGAAGAAGAAGAAGAAGAAGAAGAAGAAGAAGAAGAAGAAGAAGAAGAAGAAGAAGAAGAAGAAGAACAACAACAACAACAACAACAACAACAACAACAACAACAACAACAACAACAACAACAACAACAACAACAATAAATATAAAGCAACAAAATCATCAAATACAACAGCAACGATAAAAATAAAAATAACCGTAACAACAAATACAACAACGACAAAATTAAAAAAAAAATATTAACAACAACAGCAACAACAACACTTACTGGCAGGAGGAGGAGGCACTCATACTCACACTTATACAGTGGCACTCATACTCACACTTATACAGTGGCACTCATACTCACACTTATACAGTGGCACTCATACTCACACTTATACAGTGATACTCATACTCACATTTATACAGTGGCACTCATACTCACACTTATACAGTGACACTCATACTCACACTTATACAGTGACACTCATACTCACACTTATACAGTGGCACTCATACTCACACTTATACAGTGGCACTCATACTCACACTTATACAGTGACACTCATACTCACACTTATACAGTGGCACTCATACTCACACTTATACAGTGACACTCATACTCACACTTATACAGTGACACTCATACTCACACTTATACAGTGACACTCATACTCACACTTATACAGTGACACTCATACTCACACTTATACAGTGGCACTCATACTCACACTTATACAGTGACACTCATTCTCACACTTATACAGTGACACTCATACTCACACTTATACAGTGACACTCATACTCACACTTATACAGTGACACTCATACTCACACTTATACAGTGGCACTCATACTCACACTTATACAGTGACACTCATACTCACACTTATACAGTGACACTCATACTCACACTTACACAGTGGCACTCATACTCACACTTATACAGTGACACTCATACTCACACTTATACAGTGACACTCATACTCACACTTATACAGTGGCACTCATACTCACACTTAAACAGTGACACTCATACTCACACTTATACAGTGGCACTCATACTCACACTTAAACAGTGACACTCATACTCACACTTATACAGTGACACTCATACTCACACTTATACAGTGACACTCATACTCACACTTATACAGTGACACTCATACTCACACTTATACAGTGACACTCATACTCACACTTATACAGTGACACTCATACTCACACTTATACAGTGACACTCATACTCACACTTATACAGTGACACTCATACTCACACTTATACAGTGACACTCATACTCACACTTATACAGTGACACTCATACTCACACTTACACAGTGACACTCATACTCACACTTATACATTGACACTCATACTCACACTTATACAGTGACACTCATACTCACACTTATACAGTGACACTCATACTCACACTTACACAGTGACACTCATACTCACACTTATACATTGACACTCATACTCACACTTATACAGTGACACTCATACTCACACTTATACAGTGACACTCATACTCACACTTACACAGTGACACTCATACTCACACTTAAACAGTGACACTCATACTCACACTTATACAGTGACACTCATACTCACACTTACACAGTGACACTCATACTCACACTTAAACAGTGACACTCATACTCACACTTATACAGTGACACTCATATTCACACTTATGCAGTGACACTCATACTCACACTTATACAGTGACACTCATACTCACACTTATACAGTGACACTCATACTCACACTTATACAGTGACACTCATACTCACACTTATACAGTGACACTCATACTCACATTTATACAGTGACACTCATACTCACACTTAAACAGTGACACTCATACTCACACTTATACAGTGACACTCATACTCACACTTAAACAGTGACACTCATACTCACACTTATACACTGACACTCATACTCACACTTATACAGTGACACTCATACTCACACTTAAACAGTGACTCTCATACTCACACTTATACAGTGACACTCATACTCACACTTAAACAGTGACTCTCATACTCACACTTATACAGTGACACTCATACTCACACTTAAACAGTGACTCTCATACTCACACTTATACAGTGACACTCATACTCACACTTAAACAGTGACTCTCATACTCACACTTACACAGTGACACTCATACTCACACTTATACACTGACACTCATATTCACACTTAAACAGTGACTCTCATACTCACACTTACACAGTGACACTCATACTCACACTTAAACAGTGACTCTCACACTCACACTTATACAGTGACACTCATACTCACACTTAAACAGTGACTCTCATACTCACACTTATACAGTGACACTCATACTCACACTTAAACAGTGACACTCATACTCACACTTATACAATGACACTCATACTCACACTTATACAGTGACACTCATACTCACACTTAAACAGTGACACTCATACTCACACTTATACAGTGACACTCATACTCACACTTAAACAGTGACATTCATACTCACACTTATGCAGTGACACTCACACTCACACTTATACAGTGACACTCATACTCACACTTATACAGTGACACTGATACTCACACTTATACAGTGACACTCATACACACACTTAAACAGCGACACTCATACTCACACTTAAACAGTGACACTCATACTCACACTTATACAGTGACACTCATACTCACACTTAAACAGTGACACTCATACCCACACTTAAACAGTGACACTCATACTCACACTTAAACAGTGACACTCATACAGTGACACTCACACTTACGCTCATACGGTGACACTCATACTCACTTATTCAGTGACACTCATACAGTGACACTCATACTTTCGCTCATACGGTGACACTCATACTCACTTATTCAGTGACACTCATACTCACGCTCATACAGTGACACTCATACTCACACTTAAACAGTGACACTCATACTCACACTCAATCAGTGACACTCATATTCACACTCATGCAGTGACACTCATATTCACGCTTATACAGTGACACTCATACTCACACTTAAACAGCGACACTCATACTCACACTTATACAGTGACACTCATACTCACACTTATACAGTGACACTCATACTCACACTTATACAGTGACACTCATACTCACACTTATACAGTGGCACTCATACTCACACTTAAACAGTGACACTCATACTCACACTTATACAGTGACACTCATACTCACACTTAAACAGTGACACTCATACTCACACTTAAACAGTGACTCTCATACTCACACTTATACAGTGACACTCATACTCACACTTAAACAGTGACTCTCATACTCACACTTATACAGTGACACTCATACTCACACTTATACAGCGACACTCATACTCACACTTAAACAGTGACTCTCATACTCACACTTATACAGTGACACTCATACTCACACTTAAACAGTGACTCTCATACTCACACTTACACAGTGACACTCATACTCACACTTATACAGTGACACTCATGCTCACACTAATACAGTGACACATACTCACACTTATACAGTGGCACTCATACACACACTTGAACAGTGATACTCACACTCACACTTAAACAGTGACACTCATACTCACACTTATACAGTGACACTCATACTCACACTTAAACAGTGACACTCATACTCACACTTAAACAGTGACACTCATACTCACACTTATACAGTGACACTCATACTCACACTTATACAGTGACACTCATACTCACACTTAAACAGTGACAC
>NC_091302.1:52057417-52064917 GCF_038502225.1 Cherax quadricarinatus | reverse complement strand
AATACTGCTACTACTATTAGAAGCTAGCATAAACGTTCTCCAAGAACAGGTACAGTTCAGATTATTAACCATTAGAATGCTTGACCATTCCTATCACTCTTTAACCTTTATTTACAACAATCTACAAGTATCTATAACTATCTATAACTCTCTATTACTATCTATAGCTATCAGAGAATTTTCTATATACAATGCCGCGGGGGCGCTGACCCCCCGAAACCCTCATCAGGTAAACTCCAGGTATGCCTGTGTTATTTAAAATTTGAACATTCTTTCCACAGCTTTAAGAACGGGTACAGCTAAAAAAAATGAGTGAAAATGGTCTCTATTTTTGCATTTAAAAAGCTGGCCAAGGAGCGAAAGTCTTAAGCAATCTGCCAATACGAGAAAGAGAATAGCTCCATGTCCTTGGATCAAGAGTCCATCCCCTGGCATCAAGGTCACTAACGACCCACGGTGTTTGGCGAGGCTGGCAGTGTCGCCAGGGTCGTCGCTGTGATAACGACCAAACTCCAGGTTAAGGACCCAAACGACCACCCTGAGGGTGATTCTCGGGTCGTTAGTAGTCGGCGGGTAATGCCAGGGAGGCTGACGTAAGGTAATGCGTAGTGGGTGTGGAGGGGATGGTGGGGGTGGTGGGGGTGGTGGGGGTGGTGGGGGTAGGGGGTGGTGGGGTGGTGGGGGTAGTGGTATGTGTTTGGGGATATTGGTGGGGGTGGTGGGGGTGGTGGGGGTGGTGGTGGTGGTGGGGGTGGTGGGGGTGGTGGTGATGGTGGTGGTGGGGTTGATGGGGGTGATAGAGCGGGAGGTGGTGACAGGCAGACTTAATGACCCCAGTGTAATCGATGACGTTTAAGCCATATAAAATAAGCCCTACTGCTAGTGCTGTTGCTGCTACTACTACTACTGTTAATACCACTAACGATCATAATGTAAATAATAATAATACAATGGAACCTCGGTACTCGAACAGCTCCGTACTCGAACAATTCGATACTCGGACGCTTTGTTCAATAAAAAATATCGCTCGGTAGTCGACCGTTTGCTCGGCACTCGACCCGACAAACACGACCTGCCAGAACATGTGCGTCAGTCTCCCCGCAGTTGTCGCTCAGTCCAAAACTCCGCTGAATTTCATTGTAAATTTTTTCATGTTTCTTCGCATTTTTTTTAAATTATTTGTATAAATAAGTCACCATGGTGCCTAAGAAGATTAGTGGTAACAGCCAACCAAAAAGAAAAGTGGTTAGAGTGTGTTTGCCCTGATTTAAACACCGCCTCCGTCTCTCCATATAATACGACTTTTATTAATTTCGACGTCTTTATTGTGCTTTTAATATCAAGTTGGAATACATGTGAAAGATAGATAACCTTTATTTTTAATACTAGCGTAATCACACAACATTGTATTCAAGCCACCGCTAGTATCCGGCTATCAAAACCACTCATCAGATACTGAATGCTCCTTCTGCTGGCCCCTCCCTCTCTCTCCCATGGCTCCTCTCACTTCTGGCCCCTGTTGTATTATGCTTGCTTTCCATTTTAAGTTTTCACTCATATAAAAAATAGAAGATTTACTGTTATGCAGAGTACTGCATTATTGAAAAAATGGTATAAATAATATCAGGGCATTTGTGAAAGTGTATTAGACCCACTAGTTGGCGTGTAATGGACGCGTGATGTGATTTTGTTTACTCTTCAACATCAGCAAAAATCGAACATTTCTGTTACTTTGAGCTCAATTTCAAGGTACTTTTAATTTGTAAACCATTCAAAACTATCGCTATTTCTGTAATATATCTTTCATTCTATCAAATGAGACCAAGAAAACGAAAATACAATCATAAGTACCATACGAAAATACACCTCAAATTTGCTGTAAGTGTATTTTTGGGGGTTTGCCGATCTGTTCGGTACTCGAACATGAGGACTCGAACAGCCTTCTGGAACGAATTAAGTTCCAGTATCGAAGTTCCACTGGATATCAAAAAAATGCGATAAATATAAAAATTGAATTAATTTATCGCGATGGGAGAGAAAAGACAACTGAAAACAAACTTAAAGACATTATTTCAACTTATTATTATTGAAATGAATTTAAACTTTAAAATTAATGAGGTAATTTTTAATAAGGTAGATGATAAACCATGCGGCCAGGGAGAGGCCTCTTTCGTCTGAACTAAAGCTGCTGCTAGCGGCGGGTTATGACCGAGATCCGCGTCAGGAAACGCTTGTCCTGTTTGCTGACGAATAAAACACAAACCGACAAACAAAATTCTCTCAGATGATGAGCTGTATGAGAAACGAACACACACACACACACACACACACACACACACACACACACACACACACACACACACACACACACACACACATACATATTCGTCCGGTTCTGGTTAAAACCTAAATTGACGAGCGGAAAAAATGTAATGTGGTTAGCCCACTTGAAATAGCTTAACATTTATCCATAACATTGTACTTACCTAATTATGGTTGACCGGGGAAGAAAGAGAGGTCGAGTCTCTGCCTCTGGCCCCACCAATCACTGACTCATAAACGGTCATACATAATTCCTGTCCACATGGTTTCGATCGTGCCTGATTTCAGAGCTGCGTGTGGAACCTACCTCCACCTCCTCATTTACATCATTGCACTTCCAGACTACTCTCAGATTGAAAACTTACTTTCTAACCACCTTTTACCTCATTTTCATCTGTATTTTGTACACAAGTCTCCTTGTTCCCGGCCCATAAATTTCATAGTGTCTCTGCGTTATGTAGAGTGCTATGAGTATTTTTTATGTCATGATCAAGTCTCCTCTCTAGTATTATAAGGTTTAATATCTTTGGCTTTACTTCAGTGTATAAGTGTGTGTATGTGTGTGTTCGCGCGTGTGTATATATATATCTATATATATATATAGATATATATATATATATATATATATATATATATATATATATATATATATATATATATATATATATATATATATATATATATATAAGTGTGTGTGCATGTATGTGCACTCTTTTATTTCTCAATAAAAGTCAGAGATAAAACTCTAAAAGAGATTGCCTATAAGAAAGCAAAATATTACATTCTTAACACCTCGCTCATCAATTTTGAACACCAGAGTTTCACCTAACCTTGTTCAATAACATTCCTCTATATTACCTCTGATAATTCTCAAGATATTTAGCATACACATTTTCCGAATATTTACGTTTGGCATTCTATTATGATAAGGAATTATGCTGCCATAACTCTTTGTATGGAGAGCATGGTACGCAGCTTCGAGGTGATAACCACACATCACACAACAATAACTGCTGTCGGTATAACCGCATTACGAGCCCAGAATAAAGTGTCTGGCTCCTTAATTCAGTGTAGTTTGGATTTCAATTATTACCCAAGATATTCCCAAACCATATTCCATTTTCTGTTGAATGGCTAAGAAATAAGAACATACATCAGTGGGGAACTTAGAAAGAAACGACGAATCATAGCAGGACACTGAATTATATCCTTCGCTTTGGCTGAAGTTTTCTTCATTCAGAGAGATGGTATTGAGCTGAACTCAAGGAAGAAGTTAGGTGGCTGTGGGTTAACCTGTAAGTCACTCCTCTCCTTTCGTTTTGGGGTCGTTGGAGGTGCTTTGTGGGTCGCTGTAGTTTGTGGGTCGCTGGAGTTTGTGGGTTGGTGGAGTTTGCCAGTGGTAAGTTGAGATTTTACGTCGTCACTGGTTCTTAAGTAGGTACCTAGTGGGACAGTGGTAGACCTCCCTGATCAGTGGGACAGTGGTAGACCTCCCCGATCAGTGGGCCAGTGGTAGACCTACCTGATCAGTGGGCCAGTGGTAGAGTTACCTGATCAGTGGTTGAATAAGAGGGTTATCTGAACGGTGATGATTAATAAATCCGGTGATCGGATTTATTAATCATCAGAAGAGTTACCTAATGAATGGAAGATATACGTGACCAGTGGAAAAACTGCCTTGTCAGTAGGTTACTGGAAGACTTGCCCGATTAGTGGAATTAGTACCTGATAAAATGAAAAAACCAACTGATCAATTGATCAGTTACCTGTCCAGTTATCCACGTTGCAAAAAGATACATGATATAGTGAAAACCCGAATAGCTGAGATAAACTATTGATCCTTCGAGCGGTCGTCAGCAAGAACTGCAAGGACACTCGACTATGTCTTGCAAAAAAATAGCAAAATGGCTTCATGAAGACACGTAATGCAACTCAATCCTTTATTTTATACAAGGATTCGCAAAGGATTTAGTTTTATAAAATCTATCTTTATTTCTAAAGATTTGATAATGCACAATCGTTGTCTAGGAGAAATATTGACGATGTATTACCAAATGTAAACAGCTTTATGATAATGTATTTTAAAGCCCGTTCTTCAAAAGATTCACACTCCTCAGTGCACATACACTCACGACTCTAAGTGTATTTACATCGAAAGATATATATATATATACATATGCAAGGAATTCGCGAGAGCATGCGAAATATACACAAACACTGATCACTGGCTGAAGGAGACTCGAACCTACGAACCTTAGGACAAGGTACGCAGTGCTTTACCAATCTACCCACACTGGACAATACCTTGGCGTGTAGCTTGCGCTACACGTTTGATCAAAGGCAGCCAGCTTTCAGGGAGGAGGCTTACACCTCGTAGGTTCGAGTCTCCTTCAGCCAGAGATCAGTGTTTGTGTATATTACGCCTGCTCTCGCGAATTCCTTGCATTGTTCAAATCTCTAGTAAGGCTGATGCATGCAGGGGATGAGATGAAAAGCTGTAAGCCTTCTCCCTGAAAGCTGGCTGCCTTGGATCAAACGTGTAGCGCAAGCTACACGCCAAGGTATTGTCCAGTGTGGGTAGATTGGTAAAGCACTGCGTACCTTGTCCTAAGGTTCGTAGGTTCGAGTCTCCTTCAGCCAGAGATCAGTGTTTATATATATATATATATATATATATATATATATATATATATATATATATATATATATATATATATACCCCTCAGAATATATACAGTACTGAATACATCATCTCATATTATAGCCTCATTGTACATAACACAATTATATCTTGTAAAATTTATTTTTTCCTGGGGAAAGAGGATATCCCATAAACTTTTTTTTTATTTAGCAGTAACTATTAGGTATATAGCAAACTTTTACAGATATAGATATAGGTGATTGGGCTGAACGAGTTGCGTGCTTGTCTCATGCAAAAATGGGGATTATCAAGGTGCAGCTTTTGAAAAATATGGGAAAGTATATGCAGTAAATCCCGTATCAAATAGTTCATAGTGAAATAAAATTTGAACATACGGTTAGTTTATGGCAGACTATATTACAATATGTTATAAAGTAAAAAATCCATATTATAGAGTACACCTAAACATAGAAGTCATCCATGTAATGGAGATTTACACATGCATTTCAGTAAGATTTCGATTCCCATACTAAAGTGTTGCTTTTCTGTCCCATATAACCCTGCAAGGGAGTTAATTCCCTGATGTTGGCTGTCGGTGCTGAAGAGGTGACATATAGCCTTAATAACCCTAATTAAGCAAGGAGCCAAATCAGACAGTCTTAGAGCACCATTTGATGCATATCATACTGTGACCTCTGAAATCATAGAGCATCAGTTGATTCATATCATACTGTGACCTCTGAAATCATAGAGCATCAGTTGATTCATATCATACTGTGACCTCTGAAATCATAGAGCATCAGTTGATTCATATCATACTGTGACCTCTGACTCTTTACGACAGTAGTATTTAGTCGAAATTATTGAGTGTATTCATCCTTTATTATAAAATTTGCCTGTTATGGTAAGACTCAGACATTTTGTACATAGAGATCAGTGAAGAAATACATTTAATCTCGTAATTTATTTTGGAATATTCATTTTCCTTCTTTATTGGTAATGGCTTGTAGCATAGCCCGGTACTCAGCTTCCTCCAATTTAATTTATTAGGGATTCAAAAGCTTTCCCAATGAAAATGATGTGGGAAATTAATCCGTATCATAACTCATTCTTTCTTGATTATATAGCCTGGACCGCTTCTTCCACACAAACCCCCAACCTCCCCCTCTCCACCCTCTCCCAACACTCTCCCACGCCATACTCTCCCACAAAAGCAATTTCCTCTCGTCTCAACCCTCTCTCCTCACCTTTCTTACCAAAAACCCCCTCATTTTCTCACAAAATTCCACTTTCAATATTTTTTGGGACTTTCTTAGAAAGCCTTCCCTGCGTCACTACCCAGCTCAACTCCCTCTCGTTATAGAGCTCAGAATCTCTCAATATTTCCTACTTGGTATCACCCTTATAGTTTCCTAGCTCGAAAGCCCTTCCTTCCCTCAGTAGTCCCCTCTTGACGTCCCTTTTCTCATTTCTCGCTGGTTATAACTTATGCCGTTCTTGACTTGAGTAAATTAGTCAGGCAGTCTCTCTCTCTCTCTCTCTCTCTCTCTCTCTCTCTCTCTCTCTCTCTCTCTCTCTCTCTCTCTCTCTCTCTCTCTCTCTCTCTCGTTCTCCTGAGACATGCTTGGAGGTCTTGGGACATGCATACTGAGAGGTCCTTGGACACTCGAACACGCTGTGAGACCAGCTAAGAGATCCTGAGACACGCTGAGAGGTCTATAGACCACCAAGAGGTCCTGAGGGAAGCTGAGAAGTGATAAGACAAACTGCTAGCCGCCTAGACAAGCTGGGAGGTGCTGATACAAGCAGGGAGGTGCTGTGATAAGCTGGGAAGTGCTGAGACTCGCTCAGAGGCCCTCCAACACTCACTAAACAATTATAACACAACGAGGACACCAATACATATATATCTGAAGGAGGTGACAGGAAAAGCTCACTGACACATGAACCTGGAGACTAATGATGACACATGGAGCGTTAGCGTCACAAGGGGAGTCTGTCTATTGTATACGAGGGTTAAAACAGTGCTATCAATCATTATTTCTCAGAGTTAGGTCTTTACACACGGACGCGAAGGTAGCATTGGATGCATTTACGGTCAGGGCGTTGCAATGGTATTAAATGCATTATTTTTTTTTTTGCGGTGGTGACAGGGAAATGAGATTTCGTGAGTTGGTAAACTGTGTTTAGGTTATGAGTGGTTGAGATGGCTTTATGATCGTGTTCTAAATTGTTTAATGCGTTTTTAATGTCATTTGGGTTTGCAGGGCCGAGCTTACCGCTGCTGCTCCAGGGTTAAATGGTTTAAATAGTAGAGGTCGTTATAAATACTGCCTTTGACACACACACATACACACACACACACACACACACACACACACACACACACACACACACACACACACACACACACACTAAAAATATTTAAAGAAACAAATTGCAAATTTTTAGACGCACTTTCCCTCAGTTGGTAATAAAAAGTCTGGAGTGATTTATGAGTACATTAATTTACACAGTGTGTTTGGTGTTCACTCCAA
>NC_091302.1:51934917-52054917 GCF_038502225.1 Cherax quadricarinatus | reverse complement strand
TTTATCACCTCAGTTAATTAAACACACACACACACACACACACACACACACACACACACACACACACACACACACACACACACACACACACACATACACACACACACACACACACACACACACACACATACACACACACACATACACACACACACACACACACACACACACACACACACACATACACACACACATACACACACACACACACACACACACACATACACACACACACACACACACACACACACACACACACACACACACACATACAGCATTGCAAAAAATATATATCATGTGTATATACACACTACACGTATTACAACATTTCTCACAAGCTCACCCTGATCCATGTGTTTACAAAACAAACACAGATATTAAGCGGAGGATTATTCATACCTTATGACGTGTGTGTTTATATATATATATATATATATATATATATATATATATATATATATATATATATATATATATATATATATATATATATATATATATACATATATATATATATATATATATATATATATGTATATATATATATATATATACATATATATATATATATATATATATATATATATATATATATATATATATATATATATATATATATATATATATATATATATATATATATATATATATATATATATATATATATATATATATATATATATATATATATATATATATATATATATATATATATATATATGTATGATGGGGTCCACCTCTGGTGAAAATTGTGGCAGCCACAGTCTCGGAGAAGTGGATAAAAAGGCTTCAAGGAAGAATATTTGCATTTCTTCCTGAAGCCGTTTGAATATTCCAATTCCCCTACCACTCCATTTTGTTTTTTTCATATTTTTTTTTACCAATAGGAATATTTTATTACATAATATGGTACAAATGATTTAAGAGATACGTTGTTGATATAGAGGTGGCATATACGGTACATGTTGTTACGTGTGTATCACCGATTATAAGGCGAAAATCTCATCCAGCTCCTCAGAGCTGGGGCGCGTGCCCAAAATACAGCAGGCATTACCCCTTTGAACAGCCGCACTGAGCCGCTGGAACAGAAAACTAGCTGCCCTGGGATCCCTAGTTACCCTGATGAGTCTTTTTCCCAGCTCCTTAAGGAATTTAGATGCATCGTTTCCCTATGAGCCAAGGGTCTCTGAGCCTATGGGAACAAACATAAAATGATGGGCAAGTTCTCCATATTTTCTAGACTTTTGGGACTCCCTGAAGCTGGCAGCTGCCCCTCCTTCCTCCCTGGTGTATTGGAGATAGGTATCAGCCAAGGTAGATGCACATGTATAGTCCCACACCACCTGCTTCCCATCTGTCCAGGCTTTAAGGGTGATACCATCTGGACGCTTCTGGCTGCCATCAGATCTGCATAGCTGGAGTGGCTCCCTTACTGCTGGGCATCCAGCTGTTGTGAGGCTCCTCTTGATAATGTTATTAACCTCCTCATGTCTTGCAATCTTTCCCTCGGATTTACGGCACACAAAACCATGGTACCCGAATCGGTCTGCTGCTTCACTGCCACAAATACACCAGACACGTTTTCTAAGACATATTCGAATATACAATAATATAATTATTAGTGGCTAGGCCAAGACAAGACGTTTCAGCAGTTGGCAGTATCAGTACCACCTCGGACACACATACACGTTATGCCGAAATTGCGTGATGAATGATTGGATTCAAACGTTTAATTGTATCGCAAATTGGTCTATTATTTGTAATTAAGCTCCGAGTCAGGGTGTTTTTGTTCTAATGGATGTTCATGTCTCATGTTGATTTATAATTGCTGGGAGAGACGACGTGCGTGTTCCTGGTTACTGGGAAATATATATATATATATATATATATATATATATATATATATATATATATATATATATATATATATATATATATATATATATATATATATATATATGTACACACACACACACACACACACACACACACAAGTTGTGACTTGTCAGGGATAAAGATTTATTAATTTTAAAAAATATATTTAGACATCTTTTTATCCTCGAATTAAATACTTTATTAGTTATTTATGACCAGTTTAAACAATAATAAAATAAGTAAGCAGGCATAGAAACACGTAAACACGGGAGACATGTTGTGTACAGATCTGTGTGATACAGACAAGCTGTGGAACAAGATTTGTTGGAAATGTATCGGTCATAGAACCTTGCTCACACCAGGTGTGACTTAGGTCTCAGGACCAATAAACACGTCTTAATTTATTGCATTTTGTGCCATTATCCACGACGGATATGTTGCTGGTCTAGTCCCCTATCGATCAGTAGTTTGACCTACACTGTTCTAGTTAGACGTGTGAGTAGCCAGTCCAGTGAGATGGAATCCAACCCACAGATTGGAGATGAAACTTGACGATGTTTCGGTCTGTTTTGAACCATTTTCAAAGCGCTAGTGGCTCTAAAATGGTGTACTGCTAATAATAATGATGGAGAACCACATGTTGCAGAGCAAGTCTTCACTGCCACAGAGTTTTGCGTAGTGTTGACTTGACAGATGCCTCGATAAAGTTCTATGAGGAGCGAAACGTTGCTCCAGTAAATGATTGTTCTGTACTCAGTGGCACTCGATCACAAGCTGTGAGTTACAATGGTTTTTCGGCTGACCAAAACGCAAGAAGACGAAGTTTGACTGTCCGCGATATGATTATTCCAACCATCACTCCTGTCTGGAGGCGGAAGAAGGAACCAACGGAAGGAAACACAATTGGCGAATGGCCAGACATGTTAGACGTAAATGACGAAATAGTGGAAACGTATGGGCGATTAAAGCTGACAATGAGGCAGCTGAAACAAGGATGACTGGGAAAGCAGATGAAGAGAAGGGAGGAGAAGAGGAACCGATGGAACAGCTAATTTAGAGAAGGATATCAGGAGATACCTAAAATTATAACTTTATTATAGGAAACTGCAGGAAAAAAATAGCACATGTCAGAGGGAAGCTAGAGATAATGAGTGTGCAAATGAGAGAGAGAGAGAGAAAGAGAGAGAGAGGAGTATGAGGGTAAAATTGAGTGGATGAGAAAGGAAAGAAAAAATTTTCTCGTTAATTATACATGAACGACACATAGATCTCAGTAATAAAAAAAATACTTAAAAAGGAATGTATCCATTGATCCAGACATTTACTATAAGGAAACGTAAATGACTTAGTCAATGCACAAGTTTCTTTTACCCACAACACGTCAGTATGCCACACCAGTTCCTTTTAAAAATTAATGGAAAAAGCCAAGGACAACAAAGGAATACAGATTTAATAACAGGTCCACGTGGAAGTATATGAGAACGACAAAGAAAGACTTGGAAGTCCACACCGAGGCTGTCTGATGAGAGGAACGATCTGCGTTCTACCTAAAGTAAGAATCATCGTGACAATTAAGGGAGACATTACGAGTTAGATACTTATGCAACACTTGGGTATCTTTATTGTGGAAACGTTTCGCCAACTAGTGCCCTCCTCAGTCCAATACAGAGAAGGATGTTGAAGATCAGAAGGAGTTTGAGGTAACCAGTTCCTCAGCCTGTCGGTTCTGTGAATCATTTGTCTGCGTAGCAGAGACGCACATCGGTGACATCTTTCAATGCACCTGAACAGATAAAAGACACAAAGAGAACGAGAGAAGAACAAGAGATGAATTTATAGGAAGAAGAAGCGGGCAAAGTTTTTACGAATAGTGTTAAGAGACAAAGATTTTACGAATCGTAGACGTACAAGAGGAAGCGTCTGATTGAATCTTCATCGAAGAAGAAACGGAACGAAATAAAAACTGCAAAAAAAGAAGAGAAATCAAACACGTAGTACGAGGATGTAAACATCGAGAAGTCCACCATAAAATGGTACCACACATGTACCACAGTCAGGGATATCCCGGTATCCCATGACACCAGAGCAATATCCCAGTACCCCATGAAACCAAAGGTGTGTCCCAGTACCCCATGACACCAGAGGAGTATCCCAGTACCCCATGGCACCAGAGGAGTATCCCAGTACCCCATGGCACCAGAGGTGTGTCCCAGTACCCCATGACACCAGAGGAGTATCTCAGTACCCCATGACACCAGAGGAGTATCCCAGTACCCCATGACACCAGAGGAGTATCCCAGTACCCCATGAAACCAAAGGTGTATCCCAGTACCCCATGACACCAGAGGAGTATCCCAGTACCCCATGACACCAGAGGAGTATCCCAGTACCCCACGGCACCAGAGGTGTGTCCCAGTACCCCACGACACCAAAGGTGTATCCCAGTTCCCCATGACACCAGAGGAGTATTCCAGTACCCCACGACACCAGAGGAGTATCCCAGTACCCCATGACACCAGAGGAGTATTTCAGTACCCCTTGACATCAGAGGAGTATCCCAGTACCCCATGACACCAGAGGAGTATCCCAGTACCCCATGACACCAGAGAAGTATCCCGGTACCCCATGACACCAGAGGAGTATCCCAGTACCCCATGACACCAAAGGAGTATCCCGGTACCCCATGACACCAGAGGAGTATCCCAGTACCTCATGACACCAGAGGAGTATCCCAGTACTTCATGACACAAGAGGAGTATCCCGGTACCCCATGACACCAGAGGAGTATCCCAGTATCCCATGACACCAAAGGTGCATCCCAGTACCCCATGACACCAGAGGAGTATCCCGGTACCCCATGACACCAGAGGAGTATCCCAGTACCCCATGACACCAGAGGTGTATCCCAGTACCCCATGACACTAAAAGTGTATCCCAGTACCCCATGACACCAAAGGTGTATCCCAGTACCCCATGATACCAAAGGTGCATCCCAGTACCCCATGACACCAGAGGAGTATCCCGGTACCCCATGACACCAGAGGAGTATCCCAGTACCCCATGACACCAGAGGTGTATCCCAGTACCCCATGACACTAAAAGTGTATCCCAGTACCCCATGACACCAAAGGTGTATCCCAGTACCCCATGATACCAAAGGTGCATCCCAGTACCCCATGACACCAGAGGAGTATCCCGGTACCCCATGACACCAAAGGTGTATCCCAGCACCCCATGATACCAAAGGTGTATCCCATTTCCCCACGACACCACAGCAGTAGCCCAGCCATGGTATGACAAAAATACAGAATACCAGAAAAAGACGGAAATTTGAATATTTCTCTCCCTTGACACCATATTGATATTCCAGTCTCCCTTCCACAGTATTCCCTGTCACTCATTACCAGCACACAACCAGTCATCTCCCTCTATCCCGTGATCCCCTTGTATTCTCCCCATGAACTCATTATCTTTCTTTCCATGAGCCCTCTTGTGCACCCATCCATAAGCCATACACAGTTCTTCCCCTGTCTCTCAAAAGAATATTTTGGAAAAATGTTTACTGCAAGATAATAAGAGATGGGCCGTTCTCCAGAAAGCTTTGGTGAGGTAAAGAAGAAAAAATATAAACCATCATTCATTCGATTGCTCTCTTGGCAGAAGTGCAGCAACATCCCAGTCCATCCTTCAGAGGATTTATTTGTATAATTTAAGAACATAAGAACATAAGAATGGAGGAACATCGCAGAAGTCCTACTTTATCCCGAATGCTTTTGCAATTATGTTTTTCCAAAAAATCCTTCTGAATCAATTTTTTTTTTTTGGGGGGGGGGGGGTGAATATTTTAACCAGTACTTCTGCCTTTCACATAGTAATGAAACTTTTATATATATATATATATATATATATATATATATATATATATATATATATATATATATATATATATATATATATATATATATATATATATATACATATATATGCAAAACAACCACTGTGAAAGAAAAGAGAATTTCTCTATTCTTTCACAGTGGTTGTTTTGCATATTTTGAAATCACCTGTTTACTGTGATCTTATCGCATATACATATATATATATATATATATATATATATATATATATATATATATATATATATATATATATATATATACATATATATATATATATATATATATATATATATATATATATATATATATATATATATATATATATATATATATATATATATATATATAAATTATCGTATATTTTAATTAAGCTTTTTTTTTTTTTTTTTTTTTTGCCTTTAGATATTGCTCCTACTTGTTCCTTGTAGTTTATCGGGAATGTATCGGTGGGAGTAGCAAGGGTTGTCCCTCTCTCTTGTTTACCTCGCCAGCCGAGTTGTTTACCTGGTGAACGTGTTTACACACGTCACAATCAGCTGATGGATGCCAACATAAAACTCGAGCGAACCTGCAAGAGATCGATCCGCTGAAAATATTCAACCTATCCACATTTTACTTCGCCAGTTTTATTACGCAGTTTCCAGCGTCAGTTTCTTACGTACGGTTACATAGACATTTAAAAACAAGTATATTTAATTATAAAGAGGGAATTATAAAGTAACGTTGAGAAAAAGTTCTGTTGTGAACGCGCATCACAAATGTTTCGGTGACTATTATATTCTTACGGAAGTTGAGAAAAAGGTCATACGAGAAGGAGTTGAAGTATCGTGTGAAAGAACCAATAATAATTCGATATTCTGACGCAAATTCTCCCGCAGGTTGTTTCTTGCGTCGTTCTCAGGCACTGCGCTGACCTTCAGATACCCGTAGTTGGTGTTTCCATTTATTACAGACTGAATGCTGTTGAAATTCCTTAATAATCAGTGCTAAGTGAACTATGATGTAGACACACTCCTGGAAAAACAGCGATCCACCGAGTGATGAATGTGCTTCCACTTCCACGGCCTCCAAAGGAAGAGTTTGAGGCTAGATCCTCCGTCTTCTAAATCCGACTTTGTTTCTGATAAGTCATTACCTATGTATATATATATATATATATATATATATATATATATATATATATATATATATATATATATATATATATGTATATATATATATATATATATATATATATATATATGTATATATATATATATATATATATATATATATATATATATATATATATATATATATATATATATATATATATATATATATATATATATATATATATATATATATATATATATATATATATATATATATATATATATATATATATATATATATAATGTTCATAAACCCAAAAAAATTCATTTACTAGGGAAGAGAAAATATATATATCAACTATCACAACGTGACTGGCGTGAAATTTAACGAAAATTATATCGCGTTCACATTGCATAATTACAGCAATATCAGGCATCAAATATGTCTTTCAATTTCACTGAGACCTGACAAAAGGGAGGGTAGCTGACACTATTTTTTCCCTCTCGGGAATCCCTTTAAGGGCTCTTGACCCAAGGAATTGGAGCCATTCCTCCTGTCTTCAGATCCAACTTGTTTACAAGCCATTTCCTAGGCTGAAGGAAATGGAATACCTAGAGAAATAGTGTGGTACAGAGAAGAGTTCATTGGTTTCTCGGGTTGCGTTGGTCGATAGGTGATGACTGATCAGAAACAGAGGATCGAGCCTCAGATTCTTCCTTTGGTGAATGATCTACACTAGTTTAGTGTTTCATGTAATTTAATATACAATAACAGTCACGAAACCTGAGTACCCTGCTGACACTGTTGTTTGTGTGTATGTGTGTGTACTCACTCACCTAGTTGTTGCAGGGGTCGAGTCATAGCTCCTGTATGTGTGTGTGTGTGTGTGTGTGTGTACGAAATTGCAGCATTGTAACTTACTGATATTTTATATATTACCATTAACCAACTGCTGCTAATGTGCAGCTGTTGCTACTGTATTTGTCTACAGCTGTAATCACTGTGTTGGTGTATATCTGCAGTCAGTATCACTGTGTTTGGCCGCAGCTGTTCTCACTGTGTTTGTGCAGCGCTGTTATCACTGTCTATATATATATATATATATATATATATATATATATATATATATATATATATATATATATATATATATATATATATATATATATATGTATATATATATATATATATATATATATATATATATATATATATATATATATATATATATATATATATATATATATATATATATATATATATATATATATATATATATATGTGTGTGTGTGTGTGTGTACAGCATTACTGCACTGTGCTTTAGCGACGAAGGTTACTACTCGCTTAATTCTTTTAATTCTTTAATTAGGAGAATCTACAATCCTTGGCAATGGTTGGCAGGATAACTACCAGAACCTCAAAGAGGAATTGATACCCGGACCTCAGAGAGTAACTCATGGCCGGAACTCAAAGCGAAGTTTATGCCCAAGATAGTAAAGAGGAATTTATGCCCCGACCTCAAAGAGTAGCATAAGTTCGGAACTCAAAGCGGAGTTTATGCCCAAAATATTATAGAGGAATTTATGCCCAGACCTTAAAGATTGATTTATTTCCCCATCTCAACGAGGATCGCAAAGAATTTATAACCATAAATCAAAGAGAAATTAATACCTGGGATTCTAAAGGGGGTAACTGTTTCCCATAAATTAAGAGGACTTTATATCTGGATATGAAAGGGGGCATGTGTACGGATGAGTGCAAAATTTCTCACGGTTTGAATTACCACAAAAAAAGAGGTCAGAATTACCTCCCTCCCCACAAAAAAAAAAAAAGAAAATAGAAAAACGCATTGTGGATAAAACTGTCTCTGGTAAACCTAAATAAAACAAGTGGAGAGGAACTGGATGGAGGCAGCCCGTATGTAAAGTAGTAGCCACTAAAATCCACCAACAATGTGTCTCAAACATTGTTTGCAAGCTTCACACCTCCACCTGGCTTTACCGAATCCTATATACTCTCTGGAACTGCATTACCCCTACGGGCTTATCACTCTCTCCCTTTTATCCCCCCCCCATAAATATAATAACTTTGACTAGAAAGATGTGAAGAATCAAAGACTAATAGCAATCATTATGAAAAATATTGTGACGTACAGTTATAGAGGTAGTTAAATAATAATGGAACTTAGCATACTACTACTACTACTACTACTACTACTACTACTACTAATAATAATAATAATAATAATAATAATAATAATAATAATAATAATAATAATAATAATAATTAATAATAATAACATTAATAATGGTAATAATAATAATAATAATAATAATAATAATAATAATAATAATAATAATAATAATAATAAAATTAATACCTTCCTCTTCCTTGAATCAACCTGATTTCCACCCACTCAACACACGCTGCATGATTCCTAGGAGCTCAGCTCTGAATAACTCATACAGGATTAGCTCTTCACATTATTAATAATATTGCCTGAGAAAATATCGTTCATTAGACGTGCATAAGATGAAGTGTTTAACTCTGTACTAAATATGTGAGTTTTAGAGGCTAACTTAACTAACATTTAAATCAAGGATACTTTAGATCTATTATGTAAACTTTCAGTGTGTGTGTGTGTGTGTGTGTGTGTGTGTGTGTGTGTGTGTGTGTGTGTGTGTGTGTGTGTGTGTGTGTGTGTACGCTGAGAGAGACATATCTTTCAGTTAATATGTGTTCTCAGAGATATATATCTCTCATTGAATATACTCTCTGAGACAAAGCACTTTTCGTGTGTATCTCCCTCAGTATATACATACATTGTATATATACAAACTGTGGATATACGTACTGTGTATATGCAATAAGATATCTGTCTTGTTGTTTCCTCTGCTCCGCCTCGGAAGTTAATAATTATCTGTTACTCTGCATATCAATCAAATATTTCTTTAATTTATTCGTTACTTAGAGCATTGATTTCCTTAAAGACAGAATATATCTATAGAAAGGTATAAATTTATAAGAACAATTTATATATTTATTGTATAAATGATATATTTATAAAGACAATATAAACTGCAAAGGTGTACAACAAATGGGATTAGTCTGTTATTTACACAGAGAGACTTCAAGATTACTCTGAAATTTCTGATACGATAACTGCAATGTTAGTTGCGGAAATAATGTTAAAATTAATGTTAACATTAATGTTAACATTATCTCTTCGTCTCATTGCTCATCAATGGGGAATAACATATTATTGATAAAGAATTTTTAATAAACCTAATGTTAATACGATTTCATTAATTTAGTGAAATCATTTCAGTACTGCAATGTTATTTTAGAATTACCTTATGGCCATATATTCTTCCCTTAAAAGTTTAGTAAGGTAACTGATAACAGTTAAACTCTAATTTATCTGTGTTATTTATTCTGTAGATACAATATTTTAAAACCAGATACGTTGATGACCTTATTGGATTTTTGCCTCGTTCATCACTGCATCAACACGCTGACAAGGTTAAATTGTATCAGTCAATCGTAGGACATTAATGCTGGAGAGGAAAATAATAAATGCTTATGGGTTACAGTCGAATGTTGAAATTAAGCAAAAAAAAACTTCAAAATCTTGCAAATATAATGTATGTCGCTTTTTATGCCACAAATACTACTGATGGGAATTTGCTCTTTTTAATTATATATATGTAAAGTCAAATATATTACAGCTATCGAAGGTTTTGGGGACGTAGAGTCGAAAATTATATCAGATGTTGTCTACGAACAGCAATACACCGGAAGCTGCCTAACAAAATGTTACATGTCATTGCCAGATAGATGTATAACAACAATGAAAAGAATAGATTCATTACCTAAATATTCTTTTGGCACCAGAACTTTACTGATATTCCATCGTCTAAATTGTTTATCATATGAGCAGCATTTCTTCAGAGAACAAGAACCAGCTCATGAAAAAATAATCTGGTTGAGTCTGTGTCAAACATTCCTTTCAAAATTATGTTCAAAGTAATGTGTTTATTGCACGCAAGGATACTCACGTATTTACCAACATAAATATAATATTAACATCATTCGGCTTAATAGGGATAATTTTCAATATAAAAGAAATAAGATTCAATTCATAAAAAAATCCATTATAAAAATATATGAGACCTGGAGCCAAATATATAATTACATCAAAATTTTGAAAATACTCAAATTGATATATATGCACATCAATCATAAATTTAATTCAAATTTATGTCTATGGGATTTCTCACCTTGTAATCATTGACATCACGTATATCATACAAGTATATCAACTTGATGTATAGTATATCTGGAAAAGATGCGATAATTCCTGAGGTAAAGATGTAAGATGCATCTTGTAAAATGGAAGGATGTCGCCGGGATGCTGTGATAGGACCAGACACATCAAAGGAAAGTAAATAAATAACAAAAAGGCACAATACCGTGACTTTGTCAATGGTCCAAGTCGGACCGAAACGTCGTCGTAAGCTTCTCTCTTTTATGTGCGGGTTATTTGTGTATCAAAGAAAAGGTTCGTCATCTAAACTCATCACGGGATACCAATGTTCTTATATATCGACCAGTATTTTGATATTACATAAGATGAGGTTTAAGGAATTTATTGAGAGACGTTAAAAGTCCCCCAGAGACTTTATCATTTGATAAAGTTCCTGGTGGCCGAAAAATCTTCTCATCAAAATGTCCTAAGCCATATATTGTGTCTTATTAACGAAGCTTATCGCTGTATCTAGCACAAGGATGAGAAATAAACACAGATGCATTTACAGGAAAGCTTTATCGAAGACGTTTCTCCCGTATATAATTTAAGACACATTTTAATGTTTATATTTCTCATCTTGTCACTATTTGAGGCTATTACCTTCCTAGTTGCATGGTATCGTATTGACTCGACAAAATGTTAAAATATTTCCTGTTTAAAACATTGTAGTCAATGTTTAACAATGTTTACTAATAACGCTGCAGTACAGTCTGCTTATTGTTAAGTTTGTTCTAAGAAATCTAACCAAATGCTTTAGTTTTTATCAATGTAAGTGAGCGTAAAATGTTAGCAAGCAGTGAAATTGATGGTGAGCAGTTGGGGCACATCATGAGACTCGACCCATGCAACCACAAAAAAGTGAGCGCACACGTAGACACACACATAAATGTCCTACGAAGAAAGGTTAAGGAAAATCGGTCTGACGGCACTGGAAGACAGGAGGGTCAGGGGAGACATGATAGCAACATACAAAATACTACGTGGAATAGACAAGGTGAACAGAGACAGGATG
The DNA here is from genome assembly GCF_038502225.1 of Cherax quadricarinatus. Classification (NCBI taxonomy): domain Eukaryota; kingdom Metazoa; phylum Arthropoda; class Malacostraca; order Decapoda; family Parastacidae; genus Cherax; species Cherax quadricarinatus. The sequence goes on along the minus strand of NC_091302.1, from coordinate 52,042,730 downwards.
TTCCAGAGAGAGGACACAGAAACAAGGGGTGACAATTAGAAGCTGAAGACTCAGACGAGTCACAGGGATGTTAGGAAGTATTTCTTCAGTCATATTGTTGTCAGGAAGTGGAATAGTCCAGCAAGTGAGGGAGTGTAGGTAGGAACCATACATAGCTTTAAAACGAGGTATGACAAAGCAGAGAGAGAGAGGACCTACTAGCGATCAGTGAAGAGGCTGGGCTAGGAGCTGAGTCTCGATCCTGCAACCACAGTTAGGTGAGTAGGGTTAGATGAGTACACACGTGGACACTCGGTGAGTACACAAAGGTACATAAATATACAATGAATAGAAACACAAATTCATAAAGGAACGCATCTTAACAAGGAAGAACTGTTGATTCAAGTCCTTTGTGTGTGTGTGTGTGTGTGTGTGTGTGTGTGTGTGTGTGTGTGTGTGTGTGTGTGTGTGTGTGTGTGTGTGTGTGTGTGTGTGTGTGTGTGTGTGTGTGTGTGTGTGTGAGTGTGTGTGTGTGTGTGTGTGTGTGTGTGTGTGTGTGTGTGTGTGTGTGCGTGTGTGTGTGTGTGTGTGTGTGTGTGTGTGTGTGTGTGTGTGTGTGTGTGTGTGTGTGTGTGTGTGTGTGTGTGTGTGTGTGTGTGTGTGTGTATGTTTGTGTGTGTGCGTGTGTGTGTGTTTGTGTGTGTGTGTATGTTTGTTTGTGTGTGTGTGTGTGTGAGCGAGCATGTGTGCGCATGTTTATGTGTGTGTGTACTCACCTATTTGTGGTTGCAGGGGTCGATTCATAGCTCCTGGCCCTGAATGTGTGTGAGTTTGTGTGTGTGTGTGTGTGTGTGTGTGTGTGTGTGTGTGTGTGTGTGTGTGTGTGTGTGTGTGTGTGTGTGTGTGTGTGTGTGTGTGTGTGTATGCATGTGCATGTGCGTGTGTATGCGCGCGTGTATGCGCATATATATACGCATGTGTGCAAAAAGATCGCCTTCCAGCTACTACATGTGCAAAGTTACCAGTAGTTCAACAATACCTGAAACATAAACCTCTGTTAAATAGACATTACTCTTACACATTCATCCTCATAAACAGCTGCAGTCTTCCCCAGATCGATGTTAACGTTATCACTATTTTTACTAATCATCGTTTGTTATCACTATCTTTACTAATCATCGTTTCGACAGCAAAAAAATAGTTACGAATGTTAAACACACATTGCCCTGAGGTCTTCATTATATATGCTAATTTACGTGAATTATGAGCACCCTCTTTCTGCCTTTGACGTCGCTCCAGGAATTACGTCTCAAACGAACCAGCAGACCACAGCCCAATTATTCTATAAGACTGGCACGTAAGTTTGGTATCTTCTGGCCGGTGGCTCGATAACTTTGCTGTGTGGGCCTGACACCAGAGTGACAATCTCAGTCTTACACACAAAGATAAGGCTTGGTCCAGTGCCTTTGCAAGACTTATTTACAAGTAGCGTTGAAAGGCTCCATATCCAGAGCAAATACTCTTTATAGACCAACTCTGAAGAAAGTCTTGAACAGAGAGCTTCATCGAGGCTATAAATAAAAGTTCGCTTTATACACTGTAGCCATATCGGTCCGGTGCTTATCGAACTACAGCACTGTGATATGTGCGACACTGATATGTACACCACTGTAATATGTTCAAAATTGTGATATGTGGGTTCTCGTTGTAACTTTTGTACCCCGGCTGATTTCTGCAATTTGTGTTGGGAGCATTAGGGAGTAAATAGGCAACCTTGCAACTGCAAGTACCCCAGCACTCCTTCCACGATATATGGCAGTTTTATTTCTTCCATCTTTTCCTTTTCAAACCTTGATTGTCCTCTAAGTCTTCTCTGATGGGTCATGACTCTCTCATTGAACTACTTATGCTCTCCCCGTAATTAACAGAGTGAATCGAAATGTGTTTGTAATGAATTTGTTGCATCATCATATGCGATAATACATGAGGCTCTCTTCAGCTATCTCTTCCCTGACACTCGTTATCGATCTTGCTATCTTCAGCTATCTTACCTCAGATCTTCGCTACTGTCCATGCTATCTTGAGGTATAACACCTCCAGACTCTCATAATATCATTATATTTTTTTTTCCTCACTGACATATTCTTTTAGCGCATCAGCCCTCAGGAGGGAGTCTTCCACACTACATCCGGCATCACCCACAAGCTGTCCTAACTCCTTCTTCCTCTCTGCCTCCCTCAGCACAGTTATGACCATATCTACCACGCTCACCACAACATTAACAGCTTCCCACAGCTCTTAACAACTGTCACCATCACCACGCTCCCACAACTTCAGACAACCGCAGCTGTAACAGCTACAACACCTCTCACAGCCTCCCAGACTTCAACCACAGCTGTAACCGCTACCACACCCTCATAGCCTCCCAGATATCAACCACAGCTGTAACCGCTACCACACCCTCACAGCCTCCCAGACATCAACCACAGCTGTAAGAGCTACCACAGCCTCCCAGACATCAACCACAGCTGTAACAGCTACCACACCCTCACAGCCTCCCAGACATCAACCACAGCTGTAAGAGCTACCACACCCTCACAGCCTCCCAGACATCAACCACAGCTGTAACAGCCACCACACCCCTTACAGCCTCCCAGACATCAACCACAGCTGTAACAGCTACCACACCCTCACAGCCTCCCAGACATCAACCACAGCTACAACAGCTACCACACCCTCACAGCCTCCCAGACATCAACCACAGCTGTAAGAGCTACCACAGCCTCCCAGACATCAACCACAGCTGCAACAGCTACCACACCCTCACAGCCTCCTAAACTTCAACCACATCCACGAAGTTCTCTCACCTCCTCAGCCACCACCGGCTCGATTGCACTCCCCAACAAATATTCCTGCCTGGCTTTAACCACTTAGAAATTCAGGTGCAGGAAGTTTATTGTCAGAATTGCTGTTCAGTTTTAGTAAGGAATTTCTGTATCACACGCTCAGGCTCTTACCTAAGCCTTCTGGAGGCAAGATTTATTATCTGTATTCAATTTCTGTTTCTATCAGTTATGCATCTGAATATAATTAGGTAGAATGCATATCGCATGAGGTTCAAGTTAGTTTAAATTATATTACAAGTGTTGTTATATGCAAGTTGCGGATAAACTGGTGATGGTCGATGTTTTGGGAAATTTATAATGCCTTTGTTTCGCACTTTTCGAAAAATAAATAATCCGAAATTCTATTTGATGATACACAGGTTTTCAGTTAGGATCACGGGGAAGACTGGATCTCTATAACGGCAACATTTAGGAGATTCAATCAAATCTAAAGGCGATAAAGAATTAATTCCACACTATTAAACTGGACATTCTCGTGATCTCAAGCAATTTTTCATTCATATAAATATTCTGCAGAGTCATCCTTGTTTCTGACCTCTTCCTAATGGGACGATCGTATTTTTTAGAGTTTCATTTTCTTCCCATCAATTATCGTTTGCCCCATTCCCTCTAGTTTATCTCATGGTTTCGTGCCTTACCTCTACTGCGACTGAAATTTTTATCTTGCTAATATACGACAATATTAGAGTAGCTATCTGTGTTTTTGGGGGAAAGGAGGAAGGGAGTTGATTGTTTTTTCTTGAAGAAATATATTTAAACATTAAAAACACATGAAATATATAAGGGTAACCTGAGGAGAGTGTTAGTACTCACCTCATCGTCTAGATTTATTTTACTGTAGGGTGAAGGAGGCTGTAAGCATTGATGTCCAGTATCCACAGAACTACTGACCACAGATGCAGTATTCCCTCGCCAGTTAGCGAGCCACTTGGAGCATCCACTGGCTTGCCATCGTGTATACAACTTGAGACTTGCAGTCAGTTGTATCAGTTTACTTGCAACTTATACTAACCACACATACACACACTCACACTCACACACACACACTTTGTAGTCACGCCAGAAAGAAATCCAGGGACTGAGAAATCCTTTCCAGAAAAAAACTTCTTATCTCACTTCATTATCAAATATATAATTCATTCAGTATTGGCATATTTACGGGACTGTAATAGCCTTTTCAGTTACAATATAAACTTTCGTGATAGCATGTAACTTCGCACAGATTCACAACACGTGTTTTGTATCACTCTCCGACCATGTCAGCTTAGAGCTGTGGCGCTGAGGACGTGATGTCCAGACGCTGAGATGGGAAAAGAGAGATGTGGCAGGAGGGAGACCGAACACAGCCGGTGGGCAGAGCAGAGGCAGGCAGCAGACTGCTGACTTCTGCGCTGCCTGCCCGGACCGCAGCTGCTGCTCGCACGCGCAATACCGCGCCTCCCCCGCTACACGTTAAGCCCACCACCGTATACAAACATAAACTCGAATAACGTTTTCGGAGCCTGTTTTTCTCTTATTATATCGGGTTGCGAGTCTCATTTGCAGATGTTCTATAACCGCGGTGAACCTTTAAACCTGCAGGAGTGATGCAGCTTCTGGGGGAGACGATGAGGTTCGATCCCAATAAGAGAAGGATAACTCTAACTCCCTGGACCAAAAAACCTTCCCGTCTTTCGTGGAAATTGACTTGTAGATGCTAATTCAACCTATGTTTACTTATAAATTATTTTCCAACACATTTCCACATTTAAGTGATAAGTAGTGCATTTGGCAGTGTAAGAAAACAGATCTGTATTAACAGGTGGTACATCTGGCAGTGTGAGAGAACAGATCTGTAGTAACAGGTGGTACATCTGGCAGTGTAAGAGAACAGATCTGTAGTAACAGGTGGTACATCTGGCAGTGTGAGAGAACAGATCTGTAGTAACAGGTGGTACATCTGGCAGTGTGAGAGAACAGATCTGTAGTAACAGGTGGTACATCTGGCAGTGTGAGAGAACAGATCTGTAGTAACAGGTGGTACATCTGGCAGTGTAAGAGAACAGATCTGTAGTAACAGGTGGTACATCTGGCAGTGTAAGAGAACAGATCTGTAGTAGCAGGTGGTACATCTGGCAGTGTAAGAGAACAGATCTGTGGTAACAGGTGGTACATCTGGCAGTGTAAGAGAACAAATCTGTAGTAGCAGGTGGTACATCTGGCAGTGTAAGAGAACAGATCTGTAGTAACAGGTGGTACATCTGGCAGTGTAAGAGAACATATCTGTAGTAGCAGGTGGTACATCTGGCAGTGTGAGAGAACAGATCTGTAGTAGCAGGTGGTACATCTGGCAGTGTGAGAGAACAGATCTGTAGTAGCAGGTGGTACATCTGGCAGTGCGAGAGAACAGATCTGTAGTAGCAGGTGGTGCATCTGGCAGTGTGAGAGAACAGATCTGTAGTAGCAGGTGGTACATCTGGCAGTGTGAGAGAACAGATCTGTAGTAGCAGGTGGTACATCTGGCAGTGCGAGAGAACAGATCTGTAGTAGCAGGTGGTACATCTGGCAGTGTAAGAGAACAGATCTGTAGTAGCAGGTGGTACATCTTGCAGTGCGAGAGAACAGATCTGTAGTAGCAGGTGGTGCATCTGGCAGTGTAAGAGAACAGATCTGTAGTAACAAGTGATACATCTGGCAGTGTAAGAGAACAGATCTGTAGTAACAGGTGGTACATCTGGCAGTGTAAGTGAACAGATCTGTAGTAACAAGTGGTACATCTGGCAGTGTGAGAGAACAGATCTGTAGTAACAAGTGGTACATCTGGCAGTGTAAGAGAACAGATCTGTAGTAACAGGTGGTACATCTGGCAGTGTAAGTGAACAGATCTGTAGTAGCAGGTGGTACATCTGGCAGTGTGAGAGAACAGATCTGTAGTAGCAGGTGGTACATCTGGCAGTGTGAGAGAACAGATCTGTAGTAGCAGGTGGTACATCTGGCAGTGTAAGAGAACAGATCTGTAGTAACAGGTGGTACATCTGGCAGTGTAAGAGAACAGATATGTAGTAACAGGTGGTACATCTGGCAGTGTAAGTGAACAGATCTGTAGTAACAGGTGGTACATCTGGCAGTGTGAGAGAACAGATCTGTAGTAGCAGGTGGTGCATCTGGCAGTGTAAGAGAACAGATCTGTAGTAGCAGGTGGTACATCTGGCAGTGTGAGAGAACAGAGTCAGAGTCACAAGTCCACACACCATTTCCAACAATCTGCCAACACTGCTGCTCCTGTTTTCATGTATAGTAAACGTACCCAGGAAAGTGAGAGAGGCAGAGGAGAGAGAGAGAGACAGAGGGAGACCGAGAGACAGAGACAGACCGAGAGACAGAGACAGACAGAGAATCAGACAAACGGAGAAAGGGAAAAAACAGTACTTCATCATACAACTGTTTTTTGCCATGTTCAAAGCTTCATTTTTCTAACCAGATCTTACACAGGAAGAAGAACGAACTGCATGGGGGTTATGTAAACTATTTTAATTTAAAATGCTGCATATAGCGTATACAAAAGTTCTATGAAATACTTGGTTAGTGTTTACAGAGACAGCAGAGGTATGATTGTTAACCTGTGTTGACCTGTACAACAAAGGTATGATTGTATAGTGAACCTGTGTTCACCTGTACAACAAAGGTATGATTGTATAGTGAACCTGTGTTCACCTGTACAACAAAGGTATGATTGTATAGTGAACCTGTGTTCACCTGTACAACAAAGGTATGATTGTATAGTGAACTGTGTTCACCTGTACAAGAAAGGTATGATTGTATAGTGAACTGTGTTCACCTGTACAACAAAGGTAAGACTGTATAGTGAACCTGTGTTCACGTGTTCAACAAAGGTAAGATTGTATAGTGAACAAGTGTTCACGTGTTCAACAAAGGTAAGATTGTATAGTGAACCTGTGTTCACGTATACAACAAAGGTAAGATTGTATAGTGAACCTGTGTTCACCTGTACAACAAAGGTATGATTGTATAGTGAACCTGTGTTCACCTGTACAACAAAGGTATGATTGTATAGTGAACCTGTGTTCACCTGTACAACAAAGGTATGATTGTATAGTGAACCTGTGTTCACCTGTACAACAAAGGTATGATTGTATAGTGAACCTGTGTTCACCTGTACAACAAAGGTATGAGTGTATAGTGAACCTGTGTTCACCTGTACAACAAAGGTATGATTGTATAGTGAACCTGTGTTCACCTGTACAACAAAGGTATGATTGTATAGTGAACCTGTGTTCACCTGTACAACAAAGGTATGATTGTATAGTGAACCTGTGTTCACCTGTACAACAAAGGTATGATTGTATAGTGAACCTGTGTTCACCTGTACAACAAAGGTATGATTGTATAGTGAACCTGTGTTCACCTGTACAACAAAGGTATGATTGTATAGTGAACCAGTGTTCACCTGTACAACAAAGGTATGATTGTATAGTGAACCTGTGTTCACCTGTACAACAAAGGTATGATTGTATAGTGAACCTGTGTTCACCTGTACAACAAAGGTATGATTGTATAGTGAACCTGTGTTCACCTGTACAACAAAGGTATGATTGTATAGTGAACCTGTGTTCACCTGTACAACAAAGGTATGATTGTATAGTGAACCTGTGTTCACCTGTACAACAAAGGTATGATTGTATAGTGAACCTGTGTTCACCTGTACAACAAAGGTATGATTGTATAGTGAACCTGTGTTCACCTGTACAACAAAGGTATGATTGTATAGTGAACCTGTGTTCACCTGTACAACAAAGGTATGATTGTATAGTGAACCTGTGTTCACCTGTACAACAAAGGTATGATTGTATAGTGAACCTGTGTTCACCTGTACAACAAAGGTATGATTGTATAGTGAACCTGTGTTCACCTGTACAACAAAGGTATGATTGTATAGTGAACCTGTGTTCACCTGTACAACAAAGGTATGATTGTATAGTGAACTGTGTTCACCTGTACAACAAAGGTAAGATTGTATAGTGAACTGTGTTCACCTGTACAACAAAGGTATGATTGTATAGTGAACCTGTGTTCACCTGTACAACAAAGGTATGATTGTATAGTGAACTGTGTTCACGTGTTCAACATAGGTAAGATTGTATAGTGAACAAGTGTTCACGTGTTCAACAAAGGTAAGATTGTATAGTGAACTTGTGTTCACGTATACAACAAAGGTAAGATTGTATAGTGAACCTGTGTTCACCTGTACAACAAAGGTATGATTGTATAGTGAACCGTGTTCACCTGTACAACAAAGGTATGATTGTATAGTGAACCTGTGTTCACCTGTACAACAAAGGTATGATTGTATAGTGAACCTGTATTCACGTGTTCAACAAAGGAAAGATTGTATAGTGAACAAGTGTTCACGTGTTCAACAAAGGTAAGATTGTATAGTGAACCTGTGTTCACCTGTACAACAAAGGTATGATTGTATAGTGAACCTGTGTTCACCTGTACAACAAAGGTATGAATGTATAGTGAACCTGTGTTCACCTGTACAACAAAGGTATGAATGTATAGTGAACCTGTGTTCACTAAGATAATTCCTGGTGCTGCTATAATTAGCTTATCATTCCTACGTCGTATAATAATATCATATAATTTGAAAATACCCAGGGTGTTTCACTAGGAGGCCCCGGATTAACGTTTAATACAGACATATTATGCAAATAAAATGATTGCAGGTACGAGGGTGCCAACTCAGGGCCTCGGACGAGGGTGCCAACTCAGGGCCTCCTACGAGGGCGCCAACTCAGGGCCTCCTACGAGGGTGCCAACTCAGGGCCTCCTACGAGGATGCCAACTCAGGGCCTCCTACGAGGGTACCAACTTAGGGCCTCCTACGCGGATGCCAACTCAGGGCCTCCTACGAGGGTGCCAACTCAGGGCCTCCTACGAGGGTGCCAACTCAGGGCCTCCTACGAGTGAAACTTCCTACGCACGAAAGTTTTCCCTGTTTTCAAAGTTCCTAATCTTAATAGACGGGTAAAATTATGCATTTCTCTTTAATTTCCTAAAATTTTTGGTTTCAAATTCTTTTTAGTAAAAAAAAACGCTTAAACAGAGAGAAAAAATTTCCTCTCAGTATTTCTGTCTTCTTTAACTAAGTTTATTCTCTACATTGCAAGTTCCTCTAAAAAAAATAATGTTATCACATATCTATTTCCTGAAATTTTCAGTGTAAAAATGGCATGGTAATTTTTTTTCTTGTGTAAGAGAGTTATAAAAATATATATGACGGGTCCCGAACTTCATTTGTCTCGAAATTTGTGGCAGAATAAACAATGCTTTGTCTGCCGACTTTGTTGCCGAATAAACAAAGGTTTTTTTCCCTCCCCAAATTTCTTTTATAAGGCCGCAGGAATCGTGCAATATTATGAATACTGCATTCATGTGGAAAACGCTAAATCCGTAAGGGTCGTGCAGAGACCGGTACATAAAGGAGAAAGTTATGTTAAATCTAATATTAATATCATTACTATTGCACTCAATGGAAATTTGTGGAGACAATACAGCGCCTGACGAATAGGAGTCCATCAGGTTTTTTTGCAAGGAAATGAAAGACCGCTTCATTTCCCTGGATGAAGAGCTCTTCACCAGCATACAGTGTGCAATACTTTTATTAAAACATTTCTTAATAACTGTCTTAATATCATCGTCAGTGTATGTATCTATGTTTTTCGGCTCCAACTTGTCCGTATCACATTAATAGTTCCATCATATATATTTCTAGATGAATGGTTCAGAGAACCGACATGTTGATAAATTAGACACATGTGCAACTCTTGGGTATCTTTACTGAGGAAACGTTTCGCCACACAGTGGCTTCATCAGTCCATACGTAGGAGAAACTTGAAGAACAGGAGGAGAATGAGGTAATCTGTCCCTCAACCTTGAGTCGATGTGGTAAGTCCATCAATCTTGAATAGATTCTATTCAAGATTGATGGACTGACATCATCGACTCAAGGTTGAGGGACTGATTACCTCATTCTCCTCCTGTTCTTCAAGATTCTCCTTTGTATGGACTGATGAAGCCACTGTGTGGCGAAACGTTTCCTCAATAAAGATACCCAAGAGTTGCACATGTGTCTAATTTATCATCATATATATGTCTGACCATCTGAGGAATGGTCCAAAAAAATATGAACGACAGTTTTGCTAATTTTTAGAGAGGATAGAAAAATCAATACTTTTACCTTGTGTACATATTAGCAAGCTTAGGATAGGTTGCTATCTTAGTTTTGAAAGAAATTTGAAAAAAAAGGTATATTAATCCTAGTTTTATATATGAAAAGTTCGGACGGCTCTTCTGCTAATAGCCCGACCAATCAGGCAGTTTGTACTTGCGGTCCGTAGACCTATACGGCCATCACAACCTGGTTGGTCTGCAATTGTAGAAAGAAGCTATCTGGTTTCTTCTTGAAAACAGTTTTCTTCGTTCTAGTAATATTTCTGAAATCTGTTAATAGTATGTTGAAGAGTCTTGGACCACGTATGTTTGCACAATGTTTGTTCTCCTCAGGAGAAGCTTTCCTGCTAGTTAAGAAGGGGTTACAGGTGTAGGGAGATTTCCCCATTCGTCTCAACCAGCTTAGATTGAACCAAGTTCCTTCGGGTGTGAGCCGATGGTGTCATCACTGACGAATGAGGCTAATCACATAGTAAGAGGCTCCGATTAGACTGTCCTCAGTATTTTATGCTGGTAAATACTGATGAATCTGTTCTCTTTATTTTCAGGAGGAACACAAATTCCTACGAGGAAGAACCAGTAGACCATATAGAAATCCTCCTGTTCTGAGGTAATATATATGGACTTGAACGCAGCGAGAACGTCACCAAAGGAAGAGAAGTGAGGATAGATATAAGAACATAAGAACATAAGAACATAAGAAAGAAGGAACACTGCAACAGGTCTACTGACCCATGCGGAGCAGGTCCATGTCCCTTCCCCCGGATTAGATTAATGCCCCCATCCCCCGGATTAGCCCAATGACCTACCCAGTCTGGTCACCTCCACTCAAGGAAGGAGCACTGCACCAGACCCAGCAGCACAAGCTAGTCAGGTCCAACTCACACCCACCCACACCCACTCATGTATTTATCTAACCTATTTTTAAAACTACACAACGTTTTAGCCTGAATAACTGTACTCGGGAGTTTGTTCCACTCATCCACAACTCTATTACCAAACCAGTGCTTTCCTATATCCTTCCTGAATCTGAATTTTTCCAACTTGAAACCATTGCTGCGAGTCCTGTATTCTACGACTTTCGAGAGAGTGCAGATTCAGGGCCTCAGGCTATCCTCATAGGGAAGATTTCTGATACATGGGATCATCTTTGTCATCCTCCTCTGTACGTTTTCCAGAGCATTTATATCCATTCTGTAATACGGTGACCAGAACTGAGCAGCATAGTCTAAATGAGGTCTAACCAATGATATATAGAGTTGAAGAACAACCTGAGGACTTCTATTATTTATACTTCTAGATATGAAGCCAAGAATTCTGTTAGCTTTATTGCGAACACTAATGCACTGTTGTCTTGGTTTTAGATTACTGCTAACCAGAATTCCTAAATCCTTTTCGCAATCAGTAGTATTAAGATCTACATTATTTAGTTTATATGTGGCATGGTTATTTACCTGTCCAACATTTAGAACTTTGCATTTGCCAATATTAAACTGCATCTGCCACTTCTCCGACCATTGCATCAGTCTATTCAAATCATCCTGGAGTGCTCTAGTGTCCTCATTAGAATGAATTGGACGGCCTATTTTGGTGTCATCAGCAAATTTGCTTATGTCGCTATTTATTCCCTCATCTATGTCGTTTATGTAAATTGTGAACAACAACGGGCCCAACACTGACCCCTGAGGAACACCGCTTGTGACGCGCCCCCATTCTGATTTCTCCCCATTTATGCAAACTCTCTGCTGTCTATTTGTCAGCCATGCCTCTACCCAAGAAAAAATTTCTCCTTCTATTCCGTGTGCCTTAAGTTTCCTCAACAGACTCTGGTGTGGAACTCTATCGAAAGCCTTACTGAAGTCCATATACACAATATCATATTCATTACCAAGATCTACCTCCTCAAACACCTTAGTGAAAAAAGTTAGTAAATTCGTAAGACAGGAACGCCCCTTTGTAAAACCGTGTTGAGATTCATTAATCAATCTGTGCCTGTCAAGATGGCTACGAATTGCTTCGGCAATTAATGATTCCATAAATTTTCCCACTATGGAGGTAAGGCTTATTGGTCTATAGTTCGAAGCCAAGGACCTGTCACCTGCCTTGTAAATAGGTATTACATTTGCCATTTTCCACTTATCAGGCACTATGCCAGTTTGTAGTGATATGTTAAAAAGATTAGCCAAAGGTATGCTAAGTTCCTCTTTACATTCCTTTAACACCCTTGCAAACAGTTCATCAGGACCTGGAGATTTGTTAGGTTTTAGTTTCTCTATTTGTCTGAGGACCGTGTCCCTAGTTACCGCAATCGTACATAGTTTATTATCATCCTGTTCTACATAATCTATTATTTCAGGAATATCGCTAGTATTTTCCTGGGTGAAAACTGAGAGGAAGTAGGTATTGAGAATTTCACACATATCCTTATCACTGTCAGTGATCTGACCAGAGTTACTCTTAAGTTGGCCAATCTTGTCCCTAATCTTACTTCTGTATACCTGAAAGAACCCTTTTGGGTTAGTCTTTGAATCCCTTGCGACCTTAGCCTCATAATCCCATGTGAGGATAGACTTGCGAGGATAGACTTGTGAGGATAGACTTGTGAGGATAGACTTGTGAGGATAGACTTGTGAGGATAGACTTGTGAGGATAGACTTGTGAGGATAGACTTGTGAGGATAGACTTGTGGCCAGCAGAGGGAGGGAGGGAGGGAGGGAGGGAGTGGGGCGAGACTGCAGATGTCAGCCTTGTAGTGAGTATTCCTGAGTCACAGCATCAGAACTCCTGGCGCGGAACAGAGAGTGTGGGAGAGAGAGGGAGAGAGAGAGAGAGAGAGAGAGAGAGAGAGAGAGAGAGAGAGAGAGAGAGAGAGAGAGAGAGAGAGAGAGAGAGAGAGAGAGAGAAACATCAATATACCGCCATACCTGCCGCCTGCATTTGGTCGAGCCCTGAGGCAACATGACTGGCTCTGCTGTGTTAGGTCTCAGACCACCACGACCACTTAATACCTCAGTGTGTATAGATGGCGTTTCTGTTCACTAACTGCAAAAGGTGAAGACTCGGGTTCGAATCCTAGACGCGTCGACACGAAAGGTCAAGTCTCATTACATCTGCTGTCCCTCTTTACTCAGAAGTAAACTGATGACAGTGATAACAGTGTTAATCTCCTTACACTGACTTACTCTGTTCATCTAGCAGTTTGAAGGTAACTGGGTGCAGTCTCCTTACACCTGATGTCCCTGGTCACTTATCTGTATAAAGGTAACTGGGTGCACTCTCCTTACACCTGGTGTCCCTGGTCACTTATCTGTATAAAGGTAACTGGGTGCACTCTCCTTACACCTGGTGTCCCTGGTCACTTATCTGTATAAAGGTAACTAGGTGCACTCTCCTTACACCTGATGTCCCTGGTCACTTATCTGTATAAAGGTAACTGGGTGCACTCTCCTTACACCTGGTGTCCCTGGTCACTTATCTGTATAAAGGTAACTGGGTGCACTCTCCTTACACCTGGTGTCCCTGGTCACTTATCTGTATAAAGGTAACTAGGTGCACTCTCCTTACACCTGATGTCCCTGGTCACTTATCTGTATAAAGGTAACTGGGTGCACTCTCCTTACACCTGGTGTCCCTGGTCACTTATCTGTATAAAGGTAACTGGGTGCACTCTCCTTACACCTGGTGTCCCTGGTCACTTATCTGTATAAAGGTAACTAGGTGCACTCTCCTTACACCTGATGTCCCTGGTCACTTATCTGTATAAAGGTAACTAGGTTCACTCTCCTTACACCTGATGACCCTGGTCATTTATCTGTATAAAGGTAACTGGGTGCAGTCTCCTTACACCTGATGTCCCTGGTCACCTAACAGTAATTAGTAACTGGGAGTGAATTCCCATTACACTTGCTGCTAATGTCACCTCTTGTAAAAAACAAATAGGGACATGAGTTCTACTATCTTTATACCTAATGTCCCTTTTCACCTGAAAGCAAATAGATATCCGTGTGCTAATTTCCTTACACTGACTACCTCTGTTTCCCTAGAAGGGAGTAGGAGCGTGATAATTTGCCTCCTAATTCCCACTTCTGTTCACATAACAATAAATAGGTATCTGAATGCTAGCTAACTTTTCTGGGTAGCATCCTGAGGCGTGATAACAAACCGAAGCCGAGGTGAGACAAGAGCTTGAGCCTGTACAACAACAGGAAAAGGAACAAAATGTCGTGGAGAGATGTGTCTTAAAGTGGTAAGGTAGATATATATATATATATATATATATATATATATATATATATATATATATATATATATATATATATATATATATATATATATATATATATATATATATATATATATATATATATATATATACAAATTCGCAGAATTAATAGTAGGGTAAAGGTGAGATATGAGAATATCAATATTCCAAGAATATTAAAATTAAAAGAGCAAGGAGTCCAGCAAAAATGAAGGGAAGAATACTAACATAAAGCTGAAAATATATAGACAAAATAATAGGCTGGTGCTCCCACCTGAGCCTATAAGCGGATTTTGGAAGTGAGTGAAGAGAGACTCTGCTACTCTCAGCTCTGCTTCTCTAAGCTCTATGTCTCAGGAGTAACTGGCCACGACTGGGAAAAATATTTCTTCATTAAAAATAATAATAATATTTATAATAATAATAATAATAATAATAATAATAATAATAATAATAATAAAAATAATAATAATAATAATAATAATAATAATAATAATAATAATAATAATAATAATAATAATAATAATAATCTTTATTTCTACAAGTAAATGATACAACTTATATATACCATAGCTGACATCCGTGACATACTATATAGAAAGCGCCTGGTTATGCACAGCATTTCGGGCAACTTAGGTCAGTTTTGTACCCCAGGATGCGACCCATACCAGTCGGCTAACACCCAGGTGAACAGGCTCAACACGCTTAATGTTTCCACCCGTATCCACGATCGAACCAAGAACACTCAACAAATGAGGCTAAAGCGTTGCCAACCCGGTTTAGTGCTTCTTATCCCTATCACAGGACGTAGAACTATTGAAAAGAACGTTTCGCTCAGACTAGAACTCAGCAGTGCGTTACCAGGATGTTGAAAACATGCCTCGTCACTCCTCGTTGGCTTCCATGTTGACATTTAATCATCTCTCTCACGGGACCTTAACATGTCCAACAGTCATTGCGGTCTCTTTCACTCTCTCATATATATATATATATATATATATATATATATATATATATATATATATATATATATATATATATATATATATATATATATATATATATATATATATAAATTAATAGAATTTGGGAAGAATTTAATAATACACTGGACAAATAATCTTTAAAATTTCTTATTTCTTGGGTAGAATAGTTTGTGGGGTGAGTTGTGCCAAGGACCTATCCAAGTTGGCTCGCCGCGCGTCAGGTGTTTAACCGTTGTGGGATCTGATAGTGAGGTGCCGGCCAGACCCCTTATATAGCTTCCTTGGATGCTTTACTTTCATAGTTCCTTGATAATGTGAGTAGTCACGAAAGCGCTTGGAATTTCTCTATTCTTTCAGAGTGGTTGTTTTGCATATTCTGAAATCACCTGTTTACTGTGATCTTATTGCATATATATATATATATATATATATATATATATATATATATATATATATATATATATATATATATATATATATATATATATATATATATATATATATATATATAATTTTTACCCCTAGGTGCACTGTAGTTATTTAAACCAAAAAACTTGTTACTGCATTTTTAAGAGGAACAGACCAAGTTGGGGTGTGTGACACATATCATATATCACAAAAACCTTACTTGCAACATTTACCAGTTCAAATTACTCAATTGCAATTTAATTTACTTGTTGCTTTAACATTATTTGGCAACAGAATTTCGTTAATATTGAAACCAGAACAAAAGACCTTTATATTTTTTTTGAGGTTGTTGAATAAGGAAATTGAGTATGGACAATGTTGTTGAATATTTTATTTATGACGAGCTATGGTGTCAAGTCACTCTTTTATAATGTGGCTGATCCAAATGGCGTCCTGTTGACAATAGAGAAGAAAAGACATATGTTAGGTTAGAAGCTATTGTTTATATAGTGTTTCGCTCTGTGTATAGATAGATTCTGAGCATAATTGTACTGATGCACACCTATTGTTGTATATACTCTTGTGAATATATATAATATATATATATATATATATATATATATATATATATATATGTATATATATATATATATATATATATATATATATATATATATATATAGATATATATAGAGAAATATATATATATATATATATATATATATATATATATATATATATGTATGTATATATATATATATATATATATATATATATAGATATGTATATATATATATATATATATATATATGTATATATATATATAAATATATATGTATATATATATATATATATATGTATATATATATGTATATATATATATATATATATATGGGAGTTGTCACAGCTGCTCTTTGCTGATGACACTGTGCTCTTGGGAGATTCTGAAGAGAAGCTGCAGAGATTGGTGGATGAATTTGGTAGGGTGTGCAAAAGAAGAAAATTAAAGGTGAATACAGGAAAGAGTAAGGTTATGAGGATAACAAAAAGATTAGGTGATGAAAGATTGAATATCAGATTGGAGGGAGAGAGTATGGAGGAGGTGAACGTATTCAGATATTTGGGAGTGGACGTGTCAGCGGATGGGTCTATGAAAGATGAGGTGAATCATAGAATTGATGAGGGAAAAAGAGTGAGTGGTGCACTTAGGAGTCTGTGGAGACAAAGAACTTTGTCCTTGGAGGCAAAGAGGGGAATGTATGAGAGTATAGTTTTACCAACGCTCTTATATGGGTGTGAAGCATGGGTGATGAATGTTGCAGCGAGGAGAAGGCTGGAGGCAGTGGAGATGTCATGTCTGAGGGCAATGTGTGGTGTGAATATAATGCAGAGAATTCGTAGTTTGGAAGTTAGGAGGAGGTGCGGGATTACCAAAACTGTTGTCCAGAGGGCTGAGGAAGGGTTGTTGAGGTGGTTCGGACATGTAGAGAGAATGGAGCGAAACAGAATGACTTCAAGAGTGTATCAGTCTGTAGTGGAAGGAAGGCGGGGTAGGGGTCGGCCTAGGAAGGGTTGGAGGGAGGGGGTAAAGGAGGTTTTGTGTGCGAGGGGCTTGGACTTCCAGCAGGCATGCGTGAGCGTGTTTGATAGGAGTGAATGGAGACAAATGGTTTTTAATACTTGACGTGCTGTTGGAGTGTGAGCAAAGTAACATTTATGAAGGGATTCAGGGAAACCGGCAGGCCGGACTTGAGTCCTGGAGATGGGAAGTACAGTGCCTGCACTCTGAAGGAGGGGTGTTAATGTTGCAGTTTAAAAACTGTAGTGTAAAGCACCCTTCTGGCAAGACAGTGATGGAGTGAATGATGGTGAAAGTTTTTCTTTTTCGGGCCACCCTGCCTTGGTGGGAATCGGCCGGTGTGATAATAAAAAAAAATAAAAAAAAATATATATATATATATATATATATATATATATATATATATATATATACATAGATAAACATCGAACGGCGATGCCATGATAAAGACACAAATGTGAAATCATTTGGGAATCCCCCGTGAAACGTACCCAAAACAAAAGAGTTATTTGTAAAAATTGATGTATGAGTTGAGAAAAGAAAATTCGCGTCAAGAAAAACACATATGAAAAAGTAATTGCTGAAACGATTAGGAAATGACAGGAGAGTGACAAAAATATACCGAGTATATTTCCAGACGTGTAAATCTATCCCAAAAATATTTCGAGGCTTCTGAATCTATATAAAGTATCCACTGAGAATTTTTTTTTTCATTTATCCGCAGAACATTTCGAGGATTAAGAGTGTATCCAAACTTATTTCAAGACTTCAGAATCTATCAAAGGTACCTTTCAAGACTTTTGATCTATGGAAAATATACTGAAAGAAGGAGTGGAAGTGTTGGAAGTGGAGTAAAGTAGTAAGATGAAGTTGAAGATGAGTGAGCATGGAGAGCTACAGAAGTAGGTGAAGGCAGCTGCTGGAAGATGGGATGGGAGATACAGTGTTATGTGAGACGTCTGGATGCTGCAATGTGTGGAAGATGGAATGGGAGATATAGAGTCATTGGAGACGTCTTGATGCTGTAACGTGTGGAAGATGGGATGGGAGATACAGTGTTATGTGAGACGTCTGGATGCTGCAATGTGTGGAAGATGGAATGGGAGATACAGAGTCATTGGAGACGTCTTGATGCTGTAACGTGTGGAAGATGGGATGGGAGATACAGTGTCATGGTCTGGATGCTGCAAAGAGTGGAAGATAGGATGGGAGTCACAGAGTGTCATGAGGGACGTCTGGATGCTGCAACTTTAATTTTCTAGAGAAGGAAAGACCCAGGAGTGTGTAAAAAAATTATACAGCATTTGTTTTGTAAGAAGTAATTAGAAAAGATGTGATGCATTATGAGTTTATGTTATGTCCCACTCCACCGAGACTGTTCCACTCCACCGAGACTGTTCCACTCCACCGAGACTGTTCCACTCCACCGAGACTGTCCCACTCCACCGAGACTGTCCCACTCCACCGAGACTGTTCCACTCCACCGAGACTGTTCCACTCCACCGAGACTGTCCCACTCCACCGAGACTGTTCCACTCCACCGAGACTGTTCCACTCCACCGAGACTGTTCCACTCCACCGAGACTGTTCCACTCCACCGAGACTGTTCCACTCCACCGAGACTGTTCCACTCCACCGAGACTGTTCCACTCCACCGAGACTGTTTCACTCCACCGAGACTGTCCCACTCCACCGAGACTGTTTCACTCCACCGAGACTGTCCCACTCCACCGAGACTGTTCCACTCCACCGAGACTGTTCCACTCCACCGAGACTGTCCCACTCCACCGAGACTGTTCCACTCCACCGAGACTGTTCCACTCCACCCAGACTGTCCCACTCCACCCAGACTGTCCTACTCCACCCAAACTGTCCCACTCCACCCAGACTGTCCTACTCCACCCAAACTGTCCCACTCCACCCAGACTGTCCCACTCCACCCAGACTGTCCTACTCCACCCAAACTGTCCCACTCCACCCAGACTGTCCTACTCCACCCAAACTGTCCCACTCCACCCAGACTGTCCCACTCCACCCAGACTGTCCTACTCCACCCAAACTGTCCCACTCCACACAGACTGTCCCACTTCGCTACAAAGAGAATTCCATTCCATAAAGATTCATCCAATCCACGAAAATTGTTCCAGACCTGAGACTGTTTCACTCCATCGACGAAACTGTTCCACAACACAAAGACTGTTCCACACCACAAAGACTGTTCCACATCACAAAGACTGTTCCACACCACTAAGACTGTCCCACACCGCGAAGATTGTTCCACACCACAACGATTGTTCCACACCAGAACGATTGTTCCACACCACAAAGACTGTTCCACACCACTAAAACAGATCCACTGCAGCGATGTATCTAACTACGAGATTATCATTAAAAATTTTGAGGACGTCACTAGCTATTCACTTCAGCTGCGTATTCATTATTATTATTATTATTATTATTATTATTATTATTATTATTATTATTATTATTATTATCATTATTATTATTATTATTATTATTATTATTATTATTATTATTATTATTATTATTATTATTATTATTATTATTATCATTATTATTATTACTATTTTATTATTATTATTATTATTATTATTATTATTATTATTATTATTATTATTATTATTATTATTATTAATTATCATTATTATTATTATTATTATTATTATTATTATTATTATTATTATTATTATTATTAATTATTATTATTATTATTATTATTATTAATATTATTATACGCATGGTATGTGTGTGTGTGTGTGTGTGGACACAGAGAAACGAAACATACAGGTCCTCGTTATCGCAGTTCAACTGCCTTTTACAATCTTCACGAGTCACTAATAGTTAAGCACTAATCCTGTATCACACAGCGCCTTGGTAGTTATCACATCTGATCCACGGAAGAGGATTGCGCCAATTTCTTGGACCGCGAGCCCTCCATCAGCCTCTAGGCTGATAGAGAAGCATAAGAGAGCTGATGTCGCTTCAATTTTCTCAATACGAAACCATAAACATCGATCTTATACAAGCTTCCTTAAGCTTCCTTAAGCTTCCTTAGGCTTTTCCTGCATTATGTCTTACACTTATTCACAATCATATAGTGACCTTACTTATTCACAGTAATATAGTGACCTTACTCATTCACAGTCATATAGTGACCTTACTCACAGTCATATAGTGACCTTACTCACAGTCATATAGTGACCTTACTCACAGTCATATAATGACCTTACTCACTCACAGTTATATAGTGACCTTACTCACAGTAATATAGTGACCTTATTCACAGTCCTATAATGTCCTCATTCATAGTCATATAGTGACCTTATTCACAGTCCTATAATGTCCTCATTCATAGTCATATAGTGACCTTATTCACAGTCATATGATGACATTCACTCAAGGACAGACATACGATGACCACAATCATTCAGTCATATGGTGACCTTCACTCTTTTAAAAGCTCTTTCTTCTTCCTACGTATGTTATTAAAGGCGACTGATGATTAACGTTAAATATAGACGGAGAGTCCAAGCAGCTTTCCAGTAATATAATGAATCACTGTTGTGAGTTGTGTTGATGAATTATAATGACCGACTTTGACCCGGCACTGTTTTGATAATGTTATTTAAGTTGATGGATTAATTTGAACTAATCGAATTAACCCAGTTTGTCCTTGGCTTAAATTATTTTCAAAAAGATTGTGATAATTGCTGTTGCGATTAGTCTGCCGATTATAAAGAAGATAATATGAATTTTAATAATAATCTCTCTATAGCCTCGATGCACTTCAAAAATTAAACAAGTTGAAAAGTGTAACTTAGACTATAAGATTTTTTTTCGTGTATAAACAGATTTTATGCACTGCTGATAGCCCGTGAAAGTAAATTAAATTAATTAAGAATCCGACAGAAAATTTTAAAATAAGGCAGAATTTTTTTTAATATCCTCTGTATACTTTTTTTTTTTTCAAGATATACATATGTATGAAATACTTAAAAACTGGTGTCTTTAATATTGGTAATTCATCTTGTATTGTGAGGGGTAAAAGTCCTTATCTCTTTGTGTTGGTCTCTCTCTCTCTCTCTCTCTCTCTCTCTCTCTCTCTCTCTCTCTCTCTCTCTCTCTCTCTCTCTCTCTCTCTCTCTCTCTCTCTCTCTCTCTCTCTCTCTCTCTCTCTCTCTCTCTCTCTCCCTCCATCTATACCCAGTCCTCACGTTTCCATGTTTATATTATCTTGTGCTATTCTTGACTTTACATCTTTATGTCAGATATTCTCGTGCCAAATTCTGTTACATGTTGCGTATCTTGTTTGGTCTTGGGAGACATGTTGCGGGTGTTAGTGGTGCCGGTGTTATATCTAAATCGTTAGTGGAACACGCTGCGGGTGTTGTATTTCTGTTTTCTCTCCCTCACGTGTTACAGATATTGTATTTCTAAATCCACTCAGCGCACTTAGTGAGAGTGTTAAATATTGATTATTACAAGATTTCATAATGATGTGCTGTGTTGACCTTTAATAATCAATATAGTGTGCGATATATACCACATATATACAAGTATGATATACCTATCTCCAGTACACCAGGGACTCCCTGAAGCTGGCAGCTGCCCCAGCTGCCAGCTTCAGGGAGTCCCAAAAGTCTAGAAAATATGGAGAACTTGCCCATCATTATATGTTTGTTCCCATAGGCTCAGAGACCCTTGGCTCATGGGGAAAGAGTGCATCTAAATTCCTTAAGGAGCTGGGAAAAAGACTCATTAGGGTAACTAGGGATCCCAGGGCAGCTACTTTTCTGTTCCAGCGGCTCAGTGCGGCTGTTCAAAGGGGTAATGCCTGCTGTATTTTGGGCACACGCCCCAGCTCTGAGGAGCTGGATGAGATTTTCGCTTTATAATCGGTGATACACACGTAACAACATGTACCTTATATGAACCCACTCCAACAGATTTCATCTCATCAGACAATCTCTTGGAAGCAATTAAAGCAACAGGTACGAGGACACTCACACATATTCCCAAAGCAGCCCGTCCACACGCAGCTGGGAAACTTACAGACCTCCTGAAAAAAGTAAACTATGGTTCCACTATCTTAAATGCTCCACCAACCATCAAGGCATGGCACAACTTGCTACTTTTTGGCAATGTCTGCTTAGCTGTGCCGGAAAGAAGGGGAAAGAGGCTAGCCTCAATGATAATTAAATCCTTAAGAGATTTTCCTAGAGTTGATAACCTCATTCGCCTGCCCCGTCAACACAAAAAAGGGAAAGGCAGAACCCCCACTCACTCTACTGACAGTGAAAAAGTCAGAGTCCAAGTGAGCAAGAAAATTGAAGAGGGCAACACAGTGTGGGCAATCAGAATTATTACCAGTGAAGATACAGTTGCTCCCAGGGATGCTGACATGGCTGAAGCACTTAGAGGAAAGCACCCTGCCAGGGAAACCAGTGGCACCAACAGTTCCAACACCTCTGTCCCCACTATGGAACCATTGATTGTGGAAGACTCAGACATTTACAAAGCAATAATGTTGTTCCCATCTGGCTCTGCTGGGGGTTACACTGGAATAAGGCCACAGCATTTAAAGGAAATGGTTAATCCAGTTATTGGGGAAATTGCAGAGACACTGCTTTCAGAGATCACAAGGTTCGTCAACAATTCCTTGGCTGGTCTGATTCCTGATGAAATTAGATCTTTCTTTTTTGGTGCAACACTTTGTGCACTTAAAAAGAAGGATGGAGGAATTCGGCCAGTTGCAGTAGGCAACACGTTACGCCGCCTCGCATCCAAAGCTGCTGTCCGAAGTATTCGTGCACAGGCAGCCATGATGCTTCAACCAAACCAGCTTGGCTTTGGGGTCTCTCAAGGAAGTGAAGTAGCGGTTCATGCAACAAGGGCGTATATCAACAACCTGCCTGAGGACAATGCAGTGGCAAATTAGATTTCAAGAATGCGTTCAATCTCCTGAAAAGAGACGTGGTATTAGCAGCAGTACAAGAACATTTCCCTGGTCTCTTCCCTTTTGTTTCAGCTGGGTATAGCAAGGAATCAATGCTTCTCTTTGGAGAGCATGAAATCACGTCATCGGAGGGTGTCCAACAAGGAGATCCTCTTGCACCATTTCTCTTCTGTATGGCAGTTAGGGAAATCACAGTCAGACTGACCAGCGAGCTAAACATCTGGTTCCTAGATGATGGCACACTAGCAGGTACAAAGGAGTCCCTCCTACATGACCTTACACAGGTAATGACACGGGGACAGGAAATGGGTCTCGTCCTGAATCCATCCAAATGTGAAATCATCTCAGTCAGTCAACAAGTGATAAATGCAGTGAGATCAAAACTACCAGGAGCAGCAGTCATTGCCCCCACAAATAGTGTCTTGCTAGGAGCACCTCTGGGAAGCAATGCCATTGACACAATTCTCAGGAAGAAATTGGAAGTGTTAAGGAGAATGGAACAACGAATAGGCAATCTGGACACCCACGATGCCTTGTACCTTCTCACAAAGTGCTTGAGTCTGCCCAGGTTGACATATTTCCTAAGATGTGCACCTTCATATGATAACCCTATACTGCACGAATATGACAGTATTCTGAGGCAGATTTTTACGAAAGTACTTAACCTTACTCTAGAAGACGGGCAGTGGAACCAAGCTACACTTCCAGTCAGACTAGGAGGCATTGGTGTCCGCAAGTCATCACAGATTGCGTTACCTGCTTTTCTGTCCTCGTGTATTGCATCCAGAGAGCTTGTAGCAGCGATTCTCCCTGAACTTCTTAGGGACAAGATTGGAGTCCAGGACCAAAAATTCATTGACGGAGCAATGATCTGGGATAATCTAACGGGCTCAGAAACCAGACCTGCTCCCCCCAACAACTACAAACAATCGCACTGGGATGGTCCAATAGTGGAAAATATAGCCTCAACAATGCTTCAGAGTGTGTCAGGGAAGGATAGTGCCCGCCTCCTGGCAGTGAGAGCCCCTCATGCTGGGAACTTTCTGTTGGCTGTTCCCAATTCCAGCCTTGGCACACGCCTCGACCCACAGACCATCCGCATCGGTGTTGCCCTTCGACTTGCTGCCCCTATTCTCGCCGAACACAGGTGTATTTGTGGCAGTGAAGCAGCAGACCGATTCGGGTACCATGGTCTTGTGTGCCGTAAATCCGAGGGAAAGATTGCAAGACATGAGGAGGTTAATAACATTATCAAGAGGAGCCTCACAACAGCTGGATGCCCAGCAGTAAGGGAGCCACCCCAACTATGCAGATCTGATGGTAGCCAGAAGCGTCCAGATGGTATCACCCTTCAAGCCTGGACAGATGGGAAGCAGGTGGTGTGGGACTATACATGTGCATCTACCTTGGCTGATACCTATCTCCAATACACCAGGGAGGAAGGAGGGGCAGCTGCCAGCTTCAGGGAGTCCCAAAAGTCTAGAAAATATGGAGAACTTGCCCATCATTATATGTTTGTTCCCATAGGCTCAGAGACCCTTGGCTCATGGGGAAAGAGTGCATCTAAATTCCTTAAGGAGCTGGGAAAAAGACTCATCAGGGTAACTAGGGAGCCCAGGGCAGCTAGTTTTCTGTTCCAGCGGCTCAGTGCGGCTGTTCAAAGGGGTAATGCCTGCTGTATTTTGGGCACACGCCCCAGCTCTGAGGAGCTGGATGAGATTTTCGCCTTATAATCGGTGATACACAAGTAACAACATGTACCTTATATGCCACCTTTATATCAACAATGTATCTCTTAAATCTTCTGTACCATATTATGTAATAAAATATTCCTATTGGTAAAAAAATATATATACTAAAAGATGGGGTGGTAGGGGAAGTGGAATATTCAAACGGCTTCAGGAAGAAATCCAAATATTCTTCCTTGAAGCCTTTTTATCCACTTCTCCGAGGCTATGGCTCCAACAATTTACACCAGAGGTGGACCCCATCCTATATAAATATATATATATATATATATATATATATATATATATATATATATATATATATATATATATATATATATATATATCGAGAGAGAGAGACAGAGAGAGAGCAAGAGAGAAAGGTGAAGCGGGGGATGTGTGTGTGTTAGTTTTCAGTAAGGTAAAGCGATGTATTAAGCAGAAGAGACAAAGTTTAGCGAGACATTAGATATCGACCAAACGAGATAATTTATGTCGTTTAGGCTCTATGTCAGACTAATGTACCTTAGCGTGAAGCTCAGAGGAGTGCCAACTAAACTAATACATTATCCTGAGAGAGGTATAAAGTCTGCTGCACGAACAGAAATATTATTTATTATTATTATTATTGTTATTATTATTATTATTATTATTATTATTATTATTATTATTATTATTATTATTATTATTATTATTATTATTATCATTATTATTATTATTATTATTATTATTATTATTATTATTACTGAAGGGGAAGTGCTATATCCGTAGGGGTCATTCGGCGGCACGGGGATGAAAGGTGAGGAAGTAGGTTTGATTCCAAGATATGGTAAGTAGCTCCATTCCATAGCCTAGAGACCCTAATCCATCCTTCCTTTACCAGCTGTAGATAGGGAGCAGACAATGAGGAAGGATGGGAATCACCGGGTGATAATTCTCTGGTGGAGGGCGCTAAGGCACGACGTGTCGTGTGTGGACGGTAAAGTATGGACATTCTGGCGATTGTTAAGAGTAAGAAAGTAAGAAACACCTTTGTACTGATTAAAACATCTATAAAGGCGAGGCCACTCGTGCCGAAACGTTTCCTTACTCAGGGCTGATATGTCTTTTGACCTGCTAGTTCCAACGCAGTTTTTACGACGCACAGCAGAAGAAAGCCTTAATTAATACAACGTTTCACCTTTATGAAGGTTCATCAGGTACTCGATAAAGCCTCATGTAGGTAAAACGTAGTACTGATAAAAGACTCCCTATACTCTACGAATCTTTTAAAGCACTTGGTGACTACGCAAAACTTCAACTAAGAGTTTGTGTACAAAAATCCCAGACACTACAGCACTGCTTTCTTTATCCAGGAAGGCAGTCAGGCACCCTGATGTTCTGGTGAGGGAGTCTTCATTGGAGGAATTGAAGCTACATTTTTCTTTACTAAGTCTGCTGCAGGGGAGAATTATTATTATTATTATTATTATTATTATTATTATTATTATTATTATTATTATTATTATTACACCCCTGGGAAAATAGTGCTTTCCCCTAAATATAATATTAGTGCTGTAGTCCCTAGATTAAGTCGTACTGACAACAACACTAAATTTTGAGTCCTGTCCCTAACCAATTCTGGATAATTAGAGCTACTGAAAAAGTGACCAAACCTGGAAAAAAAATCCCTTACCACATTCACGCACAAATCGAAAACCTCGACGATTTATTTATTTCACACATCCAGAAAAGAAAACCTCTTTTTTTATATATATTTTCCTTGTCTTGTTGGAAACGAGTGTTTCGATTTGAACGTTCTGTTCAGCACTGGAACATTGTGACGATACTCATCCTCAACATAAACTGGAAAACGAGGTGGAAGATTATTATTATAATCAAAAAGAAGCGCTAAGCCACAAGGACTATACAGCACGAGGTGGAAGAGAGGTGGTGCAACTAGCACTCCCAGGTGCAGGCTGGAAAACAGCATCATAGTAGATTTACATACAAACTTTAATGTTTTATTTAAAACAAAAATGATAAAAATAAACTAGCCAAAAGCTGTTATAACAACTGCTAGAATCTCTGTCGTGTTGTAATCAGAGCTGTTACATCATCACAGGTGATTGACCAGTTACATCGTGGACTTCAGAGAGACGGAGCTGAGTCAAAGGAAAGCCAATTTGGATACGCCTGCCAATATGTTCAAAGAAGCCGGGTTTAAAAGGAATTAAAGTATTGTTGATGTTAGGGAACTCGCGATTTACAGTTGCAATAACCCGTGTGTAGTTGATAGTCTCTTAAAACAGAAGAGACTAGCTAAGGGATCACAATATGTAGCGATAAACAAAGAGGGATGGGAATCAAAATAGCGAACTGATAAAAATAGTGAAGAACAACACACGTTGAAGAACAAGGTTATATTGTAGCAACGTTTCGCTCTGTGTAGCTGAAACCTTGTAACAGTAAAACGTTGTTCGTAACATGTGTCTTTTCAAGTCAAGTGGGACGTAACTGATATATACAATCAGCGAATCACTGAGGAAATAAAGAATTATAATGGCTGAAGGAGTTAAAAGCAATTTGTATATTAGTAAACTATTATTGAAATTAAGATTCATAAATCACTGGTGACTAATTGAGAGCATTCAAGTCCACGAGTGAAGGATGAGTATTTAAGTGAGTCAAGAGTCACGAATGATAGTTGAGGGATCTAGATATTTAAGGATTATGTGTGGCTGTGGGAGTTAGGAGCCATGACCCATTCTTGAATGTTTGAGAATGTTAAAGGCAACCATGACGAGAATAACATTCTTGCTATCAACATGTACCTTCAGAGATTCAGAGGTAAATTTACAATGGGCGTCGAGGGAAGGATATTTTTTAGTCTTTTGCTTAACAAATATTAATTAATCTTGTTTTATGCTTGGATAGTTTCACAAGACCTGTGAGCGTGTCACGGGGAATAGCACACACACACACACACACACACACACACACACACACACACACACACACACACACACACACACACACACACACACACACACACATACACACACACACACACACCCACACACACCCTGAGAAAACAGTCCCTTTTACTTCTCATTACGTCAGTGCATTTTCACGCTTTTGTCAGTGTCACCCATTTGGGTTTAGTGCTTTTTGGTAAAAAATATAACAATAAAAACAATAATAACAATAAAAACGATAATAATCATAATAATAATTATAGTAATAATAATAATGAAAAATAAACTTCTATACATAGGATAGAGCAATCCTTTCACGAGGAGAAGGAGAGAAATAAATCTCTAGAGCTACCCAGGCAATAAATTTCCCTTGGCGAATTTGTTCCCGGCGACAGAAATAAGTTTAAGCCTAGTTATGTTACGGCCACTTCATAATCCCTTAATGATGAGGCTTTGTCACGCCAGATATATCTATTGGCAACACAAGGCTGTGGCAGTTAGGCTTATTTAACAGCCACTGCACGTCGGGCCAGCCTGAGGGAGGTGACACCTCAGGGAGAGATGAAAGCGAAGGGAGTAAAAGAAGGAAAAAGAGAATGAGAGAGAGAGAGAGAGATGGCTCCAACTTTATCCTGTTCCATATTTGTATATTTCATAATGATAAAAAGGCTTTCAAATTAGCTGATGTTGGTAACAGCTCTTAGCTTGTAAATAAAGTTAGGAATCCTTGCTCTAACCTTGTAAAACCCCGTGTACAAGAGAGAGAGAGAGAGAGAGAGAGAGAGAGAGAGAGAGAGAGAGAGAGAGAGAGAGAGAGAGAGACAGACAGACAGACAGACAGACAGACAGACAGACAGACAGACAGACAGACAGAGAGAGATAAAGTAGATAACAGCTCTTAGCTGGTAATAAAAGTAGGAACTCTTCATTGATTCTTGAAAAAAAAACTCTTTTGTGAATAAATAGGATTATTAAATGATGTGACTGAGCCTAAATAATTTAATACATTTGTAAATACCGCAATGTAGAAGTATATGTAATTCTATATATAAATAGTGTATAACTGCCTATTTAAATTGTACACATAAATCACACTAAAATGGTCTCGTAGACTATAATATTGATAAAAATATTTCGCTGGCTATTATACCAGCTGTTACAAAAAAGTATAATTTGTTTCGTAACTTTTAAATTTTTATGTATAATTATTGTATAAATATTGATAAACGTTTAACTTATTGAATATAGGATGCTAGGAAGTGCTTTTTCAGCTTCAATGCAGCAATTCAAGTGAAATGAACTAGATGAGGAAAAGTGAGGAGAAAAAGATAACACAATTCCATGGGGAGATAAGATACATAATCCCTGAAACCTGTAATTCTCTGTGGATTTAAGTAAATTTACTTATCTCTAATTATCTGTGAATTTAAGTAAATTTACTTACCTGTAATTCTCTGTGAATTTAAGTAAATTTACTTACTGTAATTCTCTGTGGATTTAAGTAAATTTACTTACCTGTAATTCTCTGTGGATTTAAGTAAATTTACCTACCTGTAATTATCTGTAAATTTAAGTAAATTTACTTACCTGTAATTCTCTGTGGGTTTAAGTAAATTTACTTACCTGTAATTCTCTGTGGGTTTTAGTAAATTTACTTACCTGTAATTCTCTGTGTATTTTAGTAAATTTACTTACATGCAATACCTCTTCACGGTTTTCGTGTATTAAAAATGTTGACATGTGTGAACTTTTCGACAAAACAATCTTAAGTATGAGTACCAAATATTTGGCAAGAAATTAATGGAAATAGTCAAAGAAAGGGACCTTGGGGTGATCATTAGCAACGACCTCAAAATTACCAAGCAACGTCTGTGTGTGAGTAACAGAGCATAGATGACACAGCTGTGTTTGTTTACAAAGTGTTTTTCTGCATGGTATCTGCTTTCCACAGGTGCGAGGTCAAAATTACAGGTAGTACGCATACACACACACACCCACACTCATACACCCACACACCCACCCTCACACACCCCCACACCCACCCACCATCTTCCTGTCCACTCTCATCTCGTCAAGACCAGACAAACACGAACTCAGGCTTGACTCTCGCCGCCGTAGTCCCAAGAGGCTACACACCACAGACATCACTCCTGTTCCCCCAGGGCCATCTCTCTCCTCAGCCTCGCTGACCCAACCAGCTATGATGCACATCACGTAATACTGCTGTCTAGTACCTCACAGCTGGAGTGTTCTGCTCTTCTAGCATCAGGGGGTCGATTCGCTGGTGGGGCGAGACGTTCTGATAGGTCTCCAGCTGCCCAAGTTACGGCACTATGTGCTTTTATTTTCATATGATGTATTTGGTATAAGAAATTATGCTACAATGAAAAGCCTCTTACGTATATAAGGTTACACTCAATTCTTGCTCTACCAGGTTTACAGTAAGATCTCAAGGAGGAGAACTTTGTATAAATATTAAATTCTTCGTTGTTATCAGTGTATTTAGACCACCAAAAGGCACAGAATGCACAAACTACGACATTTTGTTAGAAATATTTCGGCCTTGGGAGTAGCCAACGTCCTAGGACCGAAATGTTTCCCATAAAATATATTGTGTGTTTCTGTGTGTTTTTCCAACGACCTGCCGGTATATCATACCCGTTTTACCCTGGGTTTTTACCTCCTACCAACGCAGCTGGTTTATGGAAAACCTTGTTTATGGAAGCCTGGTTTATGGGAAGCCTCGCTCACATGACCAAGAAGCTCCACTCAGGGAATCATCGTAAGACTAACTCCCATCTCAGGAGAAATCCGCATATTTCGTCTGTCAAATAAGATGCCATTTCCATAACCCATGTCCACCTAAAAGCAAAATAGGTACCTGGCTAGTGTGGGTCGCGTCCTAGGATAAAAATCCCAGCGGAAACAAATCACACTAGGTGGATTTGTTGGGTTATAATCCCGAGTTAGCAGTCACAGAGCGCTTGTAATTCTGATCTGGATTATTTAAGAATATCGATACGACAACAAACTTTTAAATGATCAATAAAGTGTATTTTTTTTTTCTGTTTGAAGAGTAATCTAAGTGTAAGAGACACAGAAGTGTAAGACATACTGGGACAAACTGAAGTGTGCAACAAAATAAGCTAGAACACCCTGCAAAAGTAAGGCACACAGAAGTATACTGAAGTGTAAAACAGAGGCAAACTGAAGTGTAAGACAAACTTAGAGATGCCTTTAAGACAAACTGAAGTTTAAAGCAGACTGAGACAAACTGCAGTGTAAATCAAACTGAGATAAACTCAAGTATACGACAAACCGAGTGAAACTGAAGGGCAAGACAAACCAAGACAAACGCCTGGGACAAAAGAAGAGGACAGCCACTACACTGTTTAAACAGCAATAGTAAAGTTAGCGTCGTCCTTCAGAGTGCAAAGTTTCTGAGAGGAGAGTTCTTCAACAGGACTCTCACAGCTTAACCGGGGGACAGGCAGTCCGGATGTCAAGGCGTGGAGCCTCACGCTATTATGAGGTGGTGGTGGTTGTGGTGGTGCATGTGGCGTAGGTGCTCTGGCCTCTCCCCCAATCTTTGATTCAGCAGCACATCCTTGGTAGTGAGGGGAAAATAATGAGTAGGTGTTCCATATGGAGCCACAGTGGGAAAGTCACCCCACCGCTTGAGGACAGACAGGTCGTGTCAGGCAAGATGGTGATAGGAGGGAGGGATCTATTTTAACCTAAAGGTCACACTACCAGCGAGGTACACTGTCAAACTACAGGATGCAGTGTCAAACATGCCAGAAGCCCATTCAAACTGCATGATGCAGTATGAAAGATGAGAGAAATTCTTCCAGTCTACAGAATATAGTGTGAAAATGAGAAATATTCTTCCAGTCTACAGAATATAGTGTAGAATATACGAAATATACTCTTAAACAGCGGAAATCAGGGTAAGAGAGATAAGATACCCTGGCAGACACCAGAATGCAATATAAAACATGAGAGGGATACTCTCTAAATACATGATGCAAAGTGCAACATTCAATATACACCGTCCAGCTACAAAATGGAGTGCAAAAGATGCGAGAGGCACTGTCAGTACT
Organism: Cherax quadricarinatus; assembly: GCF_038502225.1. Lineage (NCBI taxonomy): Eukaryota > Metazoa > Arthropoda > Malacostraca > Decapoda > Parastacidae > Cherax > Cherax quadricarinatus. Next base: position 52,010,614 of record NC_091302.1, on the reverse strand, counting down.
CAGTGTGGATGGAGCGGGGGATTACTCTGAGACTACAGACTAGTACAGAGTAACGAGGGAGCAATGGAGTAAAGAAAATCCTCAAGATACTTAGGAAGGAGCGGTCGCTTTTGTTGTTTGGCCAGGCACAATACAAAGAAAGCCGCTGCCTGCCTTTTTTTTCGGCTATCAGCAAACAGCGGTAAGTTATGGAGTCATTCCATGGAATATAACGCTCCCAGTGTGTGTCTGGTTCACCCAGTATCGTCCAGGAAAGACTTAACGGAATATAACGATACCTCTGGTTCTGTCGTTCACGCGGTTATCGTTCAGGAGTAACTTAACGTTATACAACGATGCCTCTGTGTCCTGAGTTCACGTAGTTTCGTCCTGGAGCGATCTTACTTTACACAGTGAGGAACAGAAAAATAGAGAGAGAAAGAGAGAGAGAGAGAGAGAGAGAGAGAGAGGGGGGGGGGGTGAGAGAAAGTTAATTTATCCAAACCCGTTGAAGAGACGGGATCAGGTTCATTGTGCATTTATCCGCATACAAAAAAAGTGCAAGTGTTGGGCAGAAACACTAGCAGACATAGGTCGATGGATGAGTCGACGCCAGCCAAACAAACAAAACAAGGAGAACAAGGACTTCGTCTTGAGTAGGATGTGAGCCGGGGCGGAAATCCGCCTCCCTGAGACAGTCTTGGTTAAAGGCAAGCAAAAATACACCAACTGCAGCTCTTAGTTCAAGAAACTGAGTACATGACTTGGCTATATGTTATGCTAGATTGATGCCCTCCTGTGTAAATGTGCTAGACTGATTCCCTCCTGGGGATCTGGGTATTTGTTGTGCTAGATTGATTACGTTCTGTCAGAAGTGGTTCGTATAAAACCTGTAAAGAGTACAAGGCAAAAAGAACCCCTGTAACACTCTTGTATCAGACCACGGTACGAGTTGGGTTAGAACACATGACAAGTGAGTCGTAAAACTCCAGACTACTTCTTAAGCTGTGTGTACATATGCATATATAAGAAGTGATACAGTCGTCTTTCAACAAGACGTTAGTTGTTTGTGAAATGACTTCTACTCAGTTCTCGTTTTCATTGTTTGCAGTCACTGAACCGCTCAGAGCACTGCGCAACCCTGGATGGTCATCTGGTTGTCAGATCACGTTCACTCGCAATCCTTTTGTCCAATTATCACCGATGTCGTTGATCGCTTGTCTATTGGTTTTCAAACCCTCGGGACAGTTATATGATCCCATAGACATTAAACCGTAGCAATTAACTGTCGTGGTGATAATTCCATGGTAATAATGGAAGCCCGCATCGCGGAGTGTGTTCGGGTGTTTTATGTCCAGTCGTTAGGCGTCCGAGGCATCTATGAACTCCTCGGGCGACGAGTTTTTTAACCAATCAGCATTTTCATGGCAATAATGCGTTGTATTGGCACCCTTTGATTAACAGACACAGGTTTGGTGTGGCCTCGACCAAAACGCCAGACCTGTGTCTGGTGTGGCGGCCATTGGGAATAGAGAGTCCGAATCCTCGACATGTCGGCCTGAAACTAACAGGTCGAAACCTACATTCGGTGATCAAATGCCCTTATAAATACAGAGTGTCATCACTCAGTATCTGTGAGTGCAATCGAAGCTAAACAGACGTCATCTGCGATGACTCGTAACTTCTTTTTTACGCTCCAAGACACCTTCTGCAGGGTGATCGTTTTGACTCTTAGGTGAGGCTTGCGGGTCACGTTACGGGTCCTTCAGTCGCGCGAAGATAATTCCTCTACAGACTCTCTCCTGGGTTGATGTTCTTCATTGATAACCTACGCTGGTATTTAATTTGGTTAGATATTGTGCTGGTTTGTGGCTGGTTTGACAACTTACGCTTTGTCTGACATTCTCCGAAATAGGAGAATAAAACTTATAACGACGTTTCGGTCCGACTTGAACCATGAACTAGTCACAGTGTCATGTAGGGGGGTATTGGAACGTAAGCATAATCGGGGAATTTGGGAGTAAAGGAGTATGTATAGGCAGGGGACAGGCCGGCAAGGTGGTAGGAGAGATGAGGGCAGAGGTAGGTAGGTAATGTGAGGTCACTGGTGACTACAACTTCACCTCTCATTACTCTATGGTTTGTTTTACCCTCTCACTACTTTAACTAAACATAAATAAATGGAGAAAATAACGGGGACAGTGAATATTACTATTCTACTCAAACACAGTTTATTATTAAGTCTTTGTACAATAATATATTTGAGAACAGGAGTACATTATTGGGGTTTAGATAAATGAGGTGGTACACATAAGCAGTGAGGCAGGGAATACAATTAGCTTGGCCAAAATGAATGTAACTTACAATATAGTTCCGAGGGCAGTTCATCACAGGAACTAAGCCACAGGTCCCAAGACCTACACAGCACGAGTACTGCGCCAAGCCAGTACTCTGCCCAATGCCACCAACAGTCTCCTCCAGAGACTTCAGCAGCCTTCTCCCGAGCTCTGCACCCCAGCAGCAGCTCCGCTCGAAGTCTCTGCTCAGGAGCTCTGCACCCCAGCAGCAGCTCCGCTCGAATCTCCTGATCATGCTCTTCCTTGGGCTTTTATGGTGGTCCAAGCGCCCTCCACAACCACGTGTACGCCCTGACGCCTAGGTCTGACGCTGTCAAGAACAAAAGACCTCAGACGTGGGCGTGGCTACAGACGTTTGCCAAGGCAAGGTGTGACCATATAATTGGTTAAATTAGGTCTCCCCAGAGACCTCACAAGCCCAGCTGAACTACATCACATCCCCCTTTCTCCCCCAATTTAAAATATCTGAGAACTAGGACAATTTGTCCTAGTTATTAGACTATTTTAATCCTAACCCCTTAATTCTATTACAATACAAAGACAAAATTATACATAATACAAAATTATTCAACTACATATATTTCCCTCAACCTTCTCATCTACCACAAGGCAGCGTAATCAGTACACCTCGCAGTTGGCCAGCATAATAGTTGCTCTCTGATGCAAAGCCTCCTTACCCGTCATTTCTCCTTAAACCTAAATATCGGGCTCCAGTGCCTTCCCTACTTCTACTAGAAATGTACTAGCCAATGCTAGTCACCCTCGCACGTTATCCATTGGGCCAAACCTCTCTAGGCTTCTATGGCGTGGAAAACTGCTCCAAAGGGTTGCATTCTTTCAAGTAACTGCAACTGGACCACTTCACGACAACCAAGGTCGCATTTTCGGCACACTTCACATGCACACTACAACATCTGAAAATCGAGACAGGGCAGGCATCGCAGCTAAGACCCTCCATTATCCTATGCCACTACTAGGATTCACTGGCCTCATAAAACAAGGCGGCCATAACCACTGGACCGTATTCAAGGTCACCTTATTTCACACAGGTAACACTAACACTTCTGGCAAGTCAAAGTAGGCTGGGGACATCTCACACTCTTAATTGTATCTCATGGCTGGCAGGGCATCCCCGCATACCAGTCTTACATGTCGTCCAACAAGGCAGGATACACCTCCATACCGCCCTTGAAAGCAGGCTGGTCCCAGCAGCTGGAGTCCATCTCCGTGGCTCACTTCCTTCCACATCTCCGAGGATGGCAGCTCCATCATAGTAGATTCTCCTGTCCTGGCACATCGGCCAGAATCCCTCACACACCACTGCAGCATCACCGCCATCTCCTCCTCTTGAGCTAGGCAACATCGCAGCATCACAGCACGGCCACAGCATAGCAGACAGCATCACAGCACGGCCACAGCATATCAGACAGCATCACAGCACGGCCACAGCATATCAGACAGCATCACAGCACGGCCACAGCATAGCAGACAGCGTCACAGCACGGCCACAGCATAGCAGACAGCATCACAGCACGGCCACAGCATAGCAGACAGCATCACAGCACGGCCACAGCATAGCAGACAGCGTCACAGCACGGCCACAGCATAGCAGACAGCATCACAGCACGGCCACAGCATAGCAGACAGCATCACAGCAGCCGACATCAGCAGTAGCAGGCTATGGTCAGTTGCTCGAGGTGAGGTGAGGTCACTTCAAGTCATCAACAGCAGGTACGGTCACCCATCCCTGGCAACTGCGGGTAACTGGCGGTCCGCGGGTGATGGTCACAGAGGCTGGGTGACGCAGACAGACACCCACTACACTGGATGACAGACCAGGGCAGCAATACATCTACTGGGGCACATCAACTGAGTGACTGGGCACATCAGGTGGATAATAATCATAGGCATCTCTTCAGTGGGTGACAGTTGTGGGCTAGTCTTCCAAGGCGGGCTGGGTGACTTCTCATTCCTCTGTAAATATTCAATTTCGGCCAGTAATTGCTTCCCCCAAAAGTCTCACCCAAATACTGATATTCTCCACCATTTATCTCAAACCAACAACCAACTCCACCAAATATAATAATACAACCACACAATTATTCAGACCCACCGTCTAAAAAAAAGGCCAGTTAAGGTCACTAGGATTATAATATCATACAGATATTTACTTTAGCTTTAAACACACAAGAAAAAAAATGGTAGCATAACATAAGTATAACCGAGCAGTCAAAAATAAGGCACATGGGACTGGTTCCTACTATAAAAATGAAAAGAATCACCACCGCTTAGACACCATGTCATGTAGGGGGGTATTGGAACGTAAGCATAATCGGGGAATATGGGAGTAAAGAGTATGTATAGGCAGGGGACAGGCCGGCAAGGTGGTAGGAGAGATGAGGGCAGAGGTAGGTAGGTAATGTGAGGTCACTGGTGACTACAACTTCACCTCTCATTACTCTACCCACCACTCCACACTTCTCACCCTCTCACTACTTTAACTAAACATAAATAAATGGAGAAAATAACGGGGACAGTGAATATTACTATTCTACTCAAACACAGTTTATTATTAAGTCTTTGTACAATAATATATTTGGGAACAGGAGTACATTATTGGGGTTTAGATAAATGAGGTGGTACACATAAGCAGTGAGACAGGGAATACAATTAGCTTGGCCAAAATGAATGTAACTTACAATATAGTTCCGAGGGCAGTTCATCACAGGAACTAAGCCACAGGTCTCAAGACCTACACAGCACGAGTACTGCGTCAAGCCAGTACTCTGCCCAATGCCTCCAACAGTCTCCTCCAGAGACTTCAGCAGCCTTCTCCCGAGCCCTGCACCCCAGCAGCAGCTCCGCTCGAAGTCTCTGCTCAGGAGCTCTGCACCCCAGCAGCAGCTCCGCTCGAATCTCCTGATCATGCTCTTCCTTGGGCTTTTATGGTGGTCCAAGCACCCTTCACAACCACGTGTACGACCTGACGCCTAGGTCTGACGCCGTCAAGAACAAAAGACCTCAGACGTGGGCGTGGCTACAGACGTTTGCCAAGGCAAGGTGTGACCATATAATTGGTTAAATTAGGTCTCCCCAGAGACCTCACAAGCCCAGCTGAACTACATCACAACAGAGAAGTGTGAAGGAAAGGGCGCCAATATATATATACGACAGGGGAAGGGTGAAACCCAAAGTAGTCACTAGTTAATGGTCCAAATCGAACCGAAACGCCGTCATAATTCCACTCTACTATGTACTGAGTATTTGTACAATGTTCCAGTCACGGTATTGCTCATTTTTATTTTTCGCTGCCTTAACACGTTAGCTAATGTGCAGTACTTATTCAGCGAGGGGGAAAATACATAACGTAATGACATTTTAAACACGACTAACTTAGTATTCTCCATGTTGAACTAAGAGCAAAATATTCTCTTTTTAGAAGTGTTAGACAAGGTGGTAGAAACACGCGAACAGAAAAGAACGTTTCACCCACTGAGTGCTTTATTTATGTAACGTTTCACCCACTGAGAGCTTTATTTATGGAACGTTTCACCCACTGGGAGCTTTATTTATGTAACGTTTCACCCACTGGGAGCTTTATTTATGTAACGTTTCACCCACTGACAGCTTTATTTATATAACGTTTCACCCACTGGGGACTTACTTTATTAAAGGGCTCGCCTGGTGGGGACTTTATTAAGTACTGCGTAAAGTCAACTTTAGGTTGGACTTTAAAAATAAAAGTCTTCTTTTTTGGCTATAGCTGTAGCTGGATGTCTCAGAGCTTTATATCTCCTGAGAAAAGCATCTTAAATAAAGCCTAGTTCTTAAAGGCTTCTCGGGAAGCTTTAAAATCCCCCCCAAAAAGGCTTTCAGTGTTTATACATTGTTACAGGAAATAAATGACCTTGGACTGAAAGTTATTGGAAAGGTACACTCAGCACGTTGGGGCTTTATCACGTTATAATAAGTTACTGTAACTTTGTAAAGCTTCCATGGATCGAAACGTCAATATATAGCGATAAATGGCATCGTGAATGGCTGCCAAATGTCTTATTCACATGCTCTTCTGAACGTCAACGAGACGTGTCGAGATGTCTCATCGGAATCCAAATTCTCAAATTACTCAGAAATTTGTCTCTTAACCTTCACGTTTTCACCTAGAAAATGACTCACGAAAATCGTAATTACACGATTTTCGCCAAAAAACTTCGGAGGAAAAATTGGCGAAGGACGGCGTTGATTGGCTAATGAATAATGAATAAGCAGGCACCAGCACCCTTCAGCACAGGGATGTTTTGTGGTGGCTAAAATGACTTTATGCCAGTGAAAGGTTCTCGTTTCATGGAACTGGAGCTAGGCTGTCTTCCGAGAAGACGTGATTACCTCCCGTTTTTCCAGGTAGTGTATGATCCGTACGGGCTTAGCGCGTCTTCATGAAAATAATAGCAATAATAGCTTAGAAGAGAAGAATTAACAGGAGTCATGTAGAGAAGCAGGTCGCTCAGCGGGTCACGTAGAGAAGCAGGTCGCTCAGCGGGGGTCACTTAGAGAAGCAGGTCGCTCAGCGGGGGTTTTTATACGCAGAGGTAGCTCTCTTACACGTTGTTTTGCAGTTCAGTCATTAGTTGATATCTCTTAACAGAAGAACAGAACAGTTTCATGTCCGGGAGTCGCCAGTCTGTCGACCAAGTGAATCTCTCCAGTCGGCGCACCAGCAGTATCAGCTGAGTTATAAAGGTAATGAACCAACATTGTCAAATCCTAAATAAAGCACGTAGCATCATCAACATGAGCTTAGATCCCATTAAATGACAACTAGTATTATAAGCATGAGCTTAGATCCCATTAAATGACAACTAGTATTATAAACATGAGCTTCGATCCCATTACTCAACGAACACTAGCATCAACATGAGGTTTAATCGACCTGAGCTTCGATCCCTTACAAGAAAGAAACAAGAAAACTCCACCAAATTGAATTCTAAACACAGGGGAAGGGGGGGAGGTGGAGTAAAAGGGAGTTGAGCAGGGGGTTAGAAGGGAAAGGGGGAGTTGTCTGAAAGAGGGGGAAGGGGGAGGGAGCATGTTGAGGGCGGTGTCCTACATCTGGTTAAGATAAAGGGAATTTAATGGATCCACGGAGACCCAATCATAACTCTTCAGCGCAGCCAGGCAAAGTTTGAAGCAACGCTCGGGAAGTGGGTGAGTTCTCTATTGCCACCCCCCAGTGCCACCACCTGCTGCCACCAGTGCCACCACATGCTGCCACCAGTGCCACCACCTGCTGCCACCAGTGCAGCCACTGATGAGGCTACCACCCGTGCTACCAACAGGGCCAAAATCGTACCACCACCACCTATCATCACAGTGAGTGTCAAGAGAACACTGCCAACGTCCAAAACCAGTGCAACAAACACCACCACCGCTTCCATACCGCCTTTGCTATCACCTTTCTCTCTCTCTCTCTCTCTCTCTCTCTCTCTCTCTCTCTCTCTCTCTCCCCATCTCCGGCTTACAATGCTGTCACCTAAGCCACCCTGACAAGCCTCTCTGGCAAAGTTCAAAGGATAACCAAGACAAGGTTCTTGCTGCAGCTGCTACACGGAAGAGGAGCAACCAAGACTAAGTTCTTACTCCAACACCCAAGCTGTAGCCTGAAGTAGGACCAGTGACTAGGCTCTTGCTTCAAGTCCCACACTGCTGCTTCGAGGAGGAGGAGGAGGAGGATTCAAGACTAAGCTGTTACTCCAAGTCCCAAATTATTGCTCGGAGCTGCGTGTTCTAAAATACGTGTGACTCACCTTAAAAAAGAAAGGTTTAAGAAACACGTAAATAAGACTTTAATATTTCTCCTTGAAGAAGGCAACAGCTAAGTTAGAGGGCTGGTAATAAACACAGTTACAGTTAAGTTAGAGGACTGGCAACAAACACACTTGCAGCTAAGTTAAAGGAATGGTAATGGACACAGTTATAGCTAAGTTAAAGGACTGGTAATAAACACGCTTACAGCTAAGTTAGAGGACTGATAATAAACACAGTTACAGTTAAGTTAGAGGACTGATAATAAACACAGTTACAACTAAGTTAGAGGACTGGTAATAAACACATTTAGAGCTAAGTTACAGGACTGGTAATAAACACAGGTGCAGCTTAGTTACAGGACTGGTAATAAACACAGGTGCAGCTTAGTTACAGGACTGGTAATAAACACAGGTGCAGTTTAGTTACAGGACTGGTATTAAACACAGTTACGGCTTAGTTACTTGACTGGTAATTAAAGTCACAGCTACAGGTAAGGGATTCATTCCATAACTTCTTTCGGAACAAATGTGGTAACACATAACACAAGGACAGCTGAATGATAACTTTAGGCCTTTTGTGTTGCAATCAACACATCATCAGAAGCTTGCAGTGTTGCAGAAATGAGTAGGAAGCTCAAGTACATTCGTTCCCCCTTATTACATAGTAATAAAATCTAAGTCCAATAAATTTAAAAGTTTAAATCAGTCACGATATTAAGAAAAGGAGGATCGAGACGGCACAGTTCTCACTGACTGATTGACACGGGTATAACGCTGTTTATATGTGATGTTGCAGGAGAGAACACACAAACCTCTCTCGTAGAATTGTTAATTCCTGTAACTGGAGTGAATATAAACATTGATGACATCATGCTTCCTTTGAAGAAGTAACGTAGCTAACGAACTAGGAATTATGTCTCGTTAATGATAAGGGGAAATGTTAAAGTAATTACGGATTACATGTAATTTTAATATTTTTTTAATCGCTTCAAAGAGCGCAGATGTTCCGATAGTTCACGAGTTGTCGTATGCTAAGCTTCAGGGAGCACTCAGATGATGCTCAGATGATGCTCAGATGATGCTCAGATGATGCTCAGATGGTGCTCAGATGGTGCTCAAAATCCTGATAAGGACTATCAAATACCAACATAAGTCTGACGATTGACTTGATATCACCACACTCCTTTAAGTTTTGCGACCGCATGCATCAGACTTACATGTTCCTGGCCCCACGGTCCAACATGTCCCTGGCCCCACACTCCAACATGTTCCTGGCCCCACAGTCCAACATGTTCCTGGCCCCACAGTCCAATATATTCCTGGTCCCACAGTCTAACATGTCCCTGGCCCCACGGTCTAACATGTTCCTGGCCCCACACTCCAACATGTTCCTGGCCCCACAGTCCAACATGTTCCTGGCCCCACAGTCCAATATATTCCTGGTCCCACAGTCTAACATGTCCCTGGCCCCACGGTCTAACATGTTCCTGGCCCCACAGTCCAATATATTCCTGGCCCCACGGTCCAACATGTGCGTGGCCCCACGTCCTTCCCTGCCTGTTGACATCCAGTATGGCAATCCTGAAGCCCCATACTATAACATGTTTACGTCTGGATTCAGTCGTCATGGCGACCACTTGATCCTCTTTAAAAATCCTTTTCAAAAGATAATATTCCAGCCAGTATTTTGGATATTTTCAGCTGGTATTCAGAAAACAAAGAAGATATTAAACTGATAAACTTTTAGACTGACTAGTTATAACTCCCAAACTTGATGTAATGGATTATTTTTTTATCTATTCTTCCAGTGTTTCTATACCTCGTAAAAATCACCACTGTTTTATGTGAAAAGGTCCATGAATATATCCTCATTGTTATCGAATTTTACTGAGGCAAGTGGAGATGGGGTGCAGATGGAGAGGAACTTGGAGGTTGAAATGGAAAGTTAGAATGGAATGGAAGGCGGAGATGAAGTGGATGCGGGAAGGAAAAGAGTGAAGGAAAAATGATGAAGCGTGAGGTGTAAGAGAGGAAAAGACACGATCTCAAAGAAGAATGGACACAAGATGGAGGAAAAGTCAAATAAGCAGAACACGCTTTTATCGTGACTAAGTTTCGCTCTCTGGAAACCGAAACGTTGTAATCCTCCCTCTTAAAAGAAAAGCTGGTTCATGAAAGAGTCTGAGGGCAGATAAGTGTGTATCACCTCTCAGGAAGACCGATCGGACCTGGAATACGTGAAGACAATCATTTTCATTGGATATATTTTCATTAGGTCGGTATTTACTCTTACTCAACGAAAATTAGTTTTAAAAATTGCAAGATTTAATTTTTTTTTTGCATTTGATAAGGAATGTGAAATATTGTAAGAACAACTTCATATATTTTACCGATGTTGCTTTGAAGAAATAATTTCTGATGTTCCAGTGGCACATTCTAATATTCCAGTAGCACATTCTAATGTTCCAGTGGCACATTCTAATGTTCCAGTGGCACATTCTAATGTTCCAGTGGCACATTCTAATGTTCCAGTGGCACATTCTAATATTCCAGTAACACATTCTAATGTTCCAGTGGCACATTCTAATATTCCAGTAACACATTCTAATGTTCCAGTGGTACATTCTAATATTCCAGTAGCACATTCTAATGTTCCAGTGGCACATTCTAATATTCCAGTAGCACATTCTAATGTTCCAGTGGCACATTCTAATATTCCAGTAGCACATTCTAATGTTCCAGTGGCACATTCTAATATTCCAGTAACACATTCTAATATTCCAGTAACACATTCTAATGTTCCAGTGGCACATTCTAATATTCCAGTAACACATTCTAATGTTCCAGTGGCACATTCTAATATTCCAGTAGCACATTCTAATGTTCCAGTGGCACATTCTAATATTCCAGTAGCACATTCTAATGTTCCAGTGGCACATTCTAATATTCCAGTAACACATTCTAATATTCCAGTAACACATTCTAATGTTCCAGTGGTACATTCTAATATTCCAGTAACACATTCTAATATTCCAGTAACACATTCTAATATTCCAGTAACACATTCTAATGTTCCAGTGGTACATTCTAATGTTCCAGTGTTACATTCTAATGTTCCAGTGGTTCATTCTAACGTTCCAGTGGCTTATTCCAACCACTGTTTCTCGCAGATCTGTAGTCGAGCACAGAACTGGGCTGCTAGTGTACCATCTTCAATGTTGCAGCAGTAGTACTGTGTTGTTGGTGAATTATTTAAGTGTTTAGCCTACTGAAATAGATTTTATTTTCAACTTCCACTTTCCGCAACACTCGTTACCTGTTCTTGTATCCTCTTTAGGAAGTAGGGGAAGGCCACTTTAATGTTGATATAGAACTCTTGATTCAAGAAATTTAAGTTGCCATTCTCTTCCTTGAACCAAACAAGATTACCACCCATTTCCCGTGCACTGAATTCTCCCCAATAAGAAAAAATAGCCTTCAGGACTTCCATATGAATGTAATGATAATAATAATAATAATAATAATAATAATAATAATAATAATAATAATAATAATAATAATAATAATAATAGTAATAATAATAATAATAATAATAATTAATTTGTACTGGTGTGTGTATACCAAACTGAAATGAGGAGACAACACACACACACACACACACACACACACACACACACACACACACACACACACACACACACACACACATACACACACACACACACGCACGTGATGGATGTTAGCCTGTGGTTCCATGCAGGCGCGTCTCCAGACTGTGGAGGACTTTTAATGGGATCTCCTAACAATACGACACCATTCAGTTTGCAAGGCTAGTGTAGGTGGACCAGGACATGCATAATTTGTGGCGAGGGGTAAGGGAAAGCCGAGATGGTGGAATGTATTTGTCAGGAGAGCATACGAGATTGAGGCAAACCATTGATCCATTCATTTCAGTCTATACGTCGTGACTAACTATTTTCTGTTTTCTGTTTTCTGGTTTAATATGAGGAAACGGAGTATATCTTCAGTTCCTTTGCTTAAGAACCTCTCACCGGCATCAGAAAACTTTCTCTTCCCTGAAGGAAATAGCTGGTTAGAAACGATAGAACCAAACTTAACTTGCGATGTCGCCTGGAAACAAAAAAATATCTTAAGTAACTTTAGCACAAACTTCTGCCTAAATTTAAGAAAACCACGAACGTGATTTTATTTTCAAACTACTCAGTCTAAAGAATTTAATACTGGTAGTTTAAACACTAACTAGCTAGGATATATTTGCAGCTGTTGGCTTGTAACATTCGTTTTGGATCTATACGACGGCACGACGAATATCTTTAACTCACCGCCTGTCTATAATCCCTCGACTCCTCGTTCTATCTTGACACAAATCTTCAAATTACTGAAAGCTATAAAATACCCTAGCAGCCTATAGAACACTCACTGTGGATACACTAATTAGTGTGTATTTCTAGGTGTATATACACTGTGGCGTGTACCGCTTTCAGTGTATATAAACTGAGAGATGTGTATCATTAAGAAGACATAAATTGGGCAGTGTGTATTACTTTATATAGTCTGAAAATTTACGTTAATCCCAATTTTAAAGGACCTCTGTATTATTAATGATCCAGTGCAGTAGATGGCATTTATTGGTTAATTTATTAGCTTGAAAAATATGTTGACTAGTTAAGGATATTTTAAAATAGAAATTAAAAATTGAAAATAAAAATAAAAATAAAAAACTAGAAAATTAAAAATTAAAAATTTAAAAAAAATATATAAAAATAGAAAATCAGAAATTAAAAATGAAAAAAAAAGAAAAATTACAAAATATGAAATCAAAAACTTCAAATTAAAAATTAAAAATTAAAAAAAAAATGAAAAATTAGAAAATTTGAAATTATAGATTAAAATTAAAAATAAAAAAAAAACACGATTTTTTGGGGATTTTTTTTATAATTTAAGTAGTAACGGAAATATGAATAGGAATTTGTAGGCTACGAACATGCATTCAAAAGAGTACCGTGTCCATGGATGCTATAATGTTCGTTTCAAGAAGTGAACGTATTAGATGAGAAAATTCTGTTGAAAATGAGATGTCAGGCCTATAATTGCTCCCTTCTTCAGCCGTCTTCAGACACCTGGATAACCAAGCCTATAATTACTCTCTTCTAACCATTTTCGAACTGCATAAATTTTCCAAGTATCGCCTGAGTTCCCCTCATGATGGGAGTTTCAGGCTTATTTTTCTTTGATAGTAAGACACTATTTGCAAAGTTAATCTCAATTTATACACTACATTCAGGGCGAAACGTGAATTTTTCTTCACCTCTCTCTCTCTCTCTCTCTCTCTCTCTCTCTCTCTCTCTCTCTCCAGTCTCTTAAACACTAATTCTTTCTGAGCAGCGTCAGAATAATCCAGCCACTTCCTTTCCAGTCCTATTCTCTCTCTCCCCAGCCCTCCACACAAGCTGCCTTCCACCCATTATTAATGCTATTCTCCTTAACCCCATTCGCTTTAGAGGATTCTTGGATAAACAACTGTTTTTCTGTTGAGTTTTCCTTTTTTTTTTTTTTTTGCTTGCTCTGCTCCTCGCTTCCATTCATTACGGTTTTCCTCGTAATTCATTTTGCAATTTCCTTCCTCCACTTTTCAGTCGGCTTTCAGAGCTTCCTTCCAGGTCCTCCTCCAAGAGCCTCCTCCAAGAGCCTCCTCCAAGAGCCTCCTCCAAGAGCCTCCTCCAAGAACCTCCTCCAAGAGCCTCCTCCAAGAGCCTCCTCCAAGAGCCTTCTCCAAGAGCCTCCTCCAAGAGCCTCCTCCAAGAGCCTCCTCCAAGAGCCTCCTCTTTAGGCTCCTTCTCCTGTCTCCCTTTCACCAACATGTCAGATAATTTAGACTCTGACCTCCTGTCTCTTCTCCTTCTCTCTTACTATCCCCTCCCCCTACCACCCCTGTTTATTCTCCCTCTTCCCTCCCCTCTACTCTCTCCTTCCCCTCTATAACACTGCTCGTGTTTCCTAAATGTGTTTCTCTCTCCCTCTCTCCCCACTTGTTAAGTTTGATGAATATTCAACCCACTTCAAGTAGATTCTATTTGATCTCTCTCTCTCTCTCTGTCTGTCTGTCTGTCTGTCTGTCTCTCTCTCTCTCTCTCTCTCTCTCTCTCTCTCTCTCTCTCTCTCTCTTTCTCTCGCTCTCTGTGACACTCCCGCACCTCCCCTGATTCTCTCTCACTCTTCTTCCGCTTCTCTCCCTCGCTCATCCACTACATCTCTCTCTCTCTCTCACTACCACATTTCACTCTCCTTCATCAGTCCTCTTTCACACTCTTCCTTCTTCATCACTCCTCTCTACACTTCACCACCTCCCTCTCACTTTCAAACTCCTCAACCCTCACTCTCTCTCTCTCTCTCTCTCTTTATATATATATATATATATATATATATATATATATAAGTATATATATATATACATATATATATATATATATATATAATTATATATATATATATGTATATATATGTATGTATATATATATATATATATATATATATATATATATATATATATATATATATATATATATATATATATATATATATATTTAACTTTTCAGTGTTTTACAAGGTTAGGTTAAGGTTCCTAAATTCATTTACTATCTAAGAGCTGTTACCTACATCAACTCATTTGAAAGCCTTTTTATTATGACGTATAAATATGGAACAGGATGAAGTTGTAGCCATCTGTGGGCCAGCAATTTCATTTGATCAGCCGACTTTATTTCGTTGATATCATTATATTTTGCGAACTTGTTCCAGACTCGAGTTAACCGAGGAATAAATGATCTCATATGAAGTGATGTTCTTGAAAATGGTATAGTCAGAGTGAAGTTGCTGCTTGCTACCCGTCTTGTTGTCTAGAAGCTCACTTCTCGCTATCCTCCGAGTGGATCCAAGTGTGGTACTTTGACAATACTGGCCTTGTACATAACAGTAAGGCCACCCACATCCCTCCTATGTTGAAGGCTCTGCTGAAATAACAGATCCATCCAGGATGGGTCCAGGCGAGAGATGAGACGTCTTGCTCTGTTCTCTACTCTGTCAAGAAGTCGCAGATGAGACGGATGGCAGGTTTGAAGCCTTGTGGTGAACGACACTCAAGGGTCTGTCACTTCGAGCAAGCTTTCCGACGCTAACTTGAGTGTGTAATAATGTTGATGAAATTCCCGACAATGTCTTAGGTAAAAGGACACAAGTGCAACTAATGTGACATTTTATTGTGGCAACGTTTCGCTCTCCAGGAGCTTTATGAAGCCGTTAGAAACGATGCAGTGACACAGAGGGTATATATAGGTATGTAGTGAGGTGTAAAGCATAATATAATCATTATAAGTGGTAGTAGTAGTAGCAGTAGTACTTGTGGTAGTAGAAGCTTTACAAAGCTCCTGGAGAGCGAAACGTTGCCACAATAAAATATGGCATTAGTTGCACTTGTGTTCTTTAACCTAACAAACTCGAGAGTGACTTTTGGACTGTCTCCAGACTGTCATCGTTGATGTATCTTGTTGGTACAAAGGTATGAATTGTAGATTCAATTTGCCAGTTTTATTTAATAAATCGGATTATACGTTTTCGAAGCAGTGACTTCAGATTGTCTCTTACGAGAGGCTTGAAGCTTGCATCGTTGATGTATCTTGTTGGTACAAAGGTATGAATTGTAGATTCAATTTGCCAGTTTTATTTAATAAATCGGGTTATACGTTTTCGAAGCAGTGACTTCAGATTGTCTCTTACGAGAGGCTTGAAGCTTGCATCGTTGATGTATCTTGCAATGGGATGAAGGTTTGGATAATTGCTGGGATGAGCAGGTGGCAATTTCCGAGAATTATTAAACATATTACGATATTGGTTACCAGGAACTTGCGTTATGGTATATGGACGATATCTCTTTGGGATTGCGCAGCAAGCGAGTCGCATCCACTTCTCCTTATGGTTGCTCACCCCCAATGAACATTGCATGGGTAGTCATAACTTTAATTAATGGCTTCCACTTGGGCGACCATAGTACCACGCGTTGCTAAGGCATTGCTAGCCAGCGACACAGTAAATTGAGTGTTAATGTTAGCTTCATGTTATTTCTGGTCAGACTGACGATGTATGTGCTCCACGCATGTGAGTTACTGATTATTTTAGTTATCTCTCAAGCGCACAGTCGAATTAATGGCTAGCGTGTGTGTGCCTCGATATAGAACATTCTTTACTTTATTTATCACCTTTTGGAAGACTGACGTGTTATCTTTTATGTTCCGCTAGTGAATGAGAATTGTATTTTTTTTATTGTGAAAATGTGGCGATCAGTTTTTTTTACCTCTTCATGAGTACGAGAGAAGAGTTAAGTTCTTGGTTGGATTCCCTTCTTCGTGATTTAAGTTTATTAATCCAAATGGCGAACTGCTAACAATAGCCAAGAAAAACCACGCATTGCAGAAGAAGCTGATATTGGGACAACGTCTCGCTCTGTATAGAGCTTTATCAAAAACTCTATACAGATTGAAACCTTGCCACAATAAAAGCGTGTTCTGCAATGTATCTTTTTCTCACATATCAATTTCTAATACTTTTTTTTAAGTGCGTGCAGTACTGCATATTTAATGTTCCTTGAATAATAGCTGATTATCCCTCGTCTGTGGACGCTGTGCTATTTATGCCCAGTCATTTTTGCAGGTATAGCCAGACTGGCCGCAACATTACATGTCATCTTGGGGTGACTGTCGATGCTGCGATCAAAGTGTCTCTCTTTTGTGGCACATTTGTGTTTTTTATATGCAAGTGGTGCGTGTGGTTGCTCATGGATAGTCGCTGGACTGTAGCCCTGAAGGGACAGCTGAGACCTGTGTCTGGTGGTGCGTGTGGCTGATTTACATCTATAACAGCAAGTGAGCTCTGGGTAAATTTAGAGCTAAGGCCTATAAGTAGCGGTGGAAATGATTGTTTTAGAACCATAGCTGACAGTGAGTTGTAGGTCAGGATAGAGAGGAGAGCTCACCAGAAGCGTCAAAGAAGTCACAAAACGAGGACACTGAGAATGGTTTTGGAGAAGCTGGGAAAAGCATTTCCACTGAGATACTCCCCATCTTCTGCAGGATAAATGACCAGCCCTTAACTGTTTTCCTTAACCTTGAATTTACTGAACAGATAAAATTTTGAAATACGATCTTGCATTTTACAATACCAAGTAGATCCCTAATCTCAAAATAGTTTGCAATACTTCAAAAGGAACAACGTTGAAATTCCCCCCACATTTTAAAAGTGACATAACATTAGAGTAAGAATTAATGTAAACTATGAGTGGAAGCTCTGAAATGCAACATTCGTCATTACTTGAAAAAATTCTATGGGAAACATCAACACCTGTCGATGTTTGAGCAATGTTATAACAATTCAGTGAGGTTTAAAACATTTTCTAAACTATGTAAAGTAACACATGTTTATTCGAAATTGCTGCTACAGTGGCTCTGGTGGCCTGGTGGTTAACGCTCTCGATTCACACGGTGAGGGCCTGGGTTCGATTCCCAGCCAGAGTAGAAACATTGGACGTGTTTCTTTCCACCTGTTGTCTATGTTCCCCATCAGTAAAATGGGTACCTGGGTGTTAGTCGACTGGTGTGGGTCGCATCCTGGGACACTGACCTAAGGAGGCCTGGTCACAGACCGGGCCGCGGGGGCGTTGACCCCCGGAACTCTCTCCAGATAAACTCCAGACAGTTGCACTGAAGAAATTTATAGGTGAATTAAACACACAGTGTGAGGCATTGTAAATATTTATTTCGTCTGAAGAGGGTCTCAGATGGAGGCCGGCATTAACAAGTCTTCATATTTCGTGAGTATCTCCTATGGAATTACTCAATCTCACTTCATATTTTCAAAGTGTCGGTGGATGTTCCGAAATGAAAATAAAAATGAATGATAAGTCTCGTCAGTGCCAAAATTTTAAATATTCTTCAGCCTCGTGCATGGAGAGTTAGTGCAACAACAGCCTGAACAAACGTTGTAGTGGTACAGAATTACACTGTTACCAGGAAGAATGCACTTTTAGACCAAACATACCCAGATGTGCAACACCTGAGTATATAAAGTAAAAGGACACGGGTGCAACTAATGTGACGTTTTATTGTGGCAACGTTTCGCTCTCCAGGAGCTTTGTCAAGCTCCTGGAGAGCGAGTTGTATATATGTTGGTAATTCTACCAATATATATACAACACTTGGGTATCTTTATTCTGAAGACGTTTCGCCAACCAGTGACTTTATTAGATCTATACAGAGGTTATTTGAAAGTACTGAAACAATAGATAGCAGAAGATGCAATGATCCGATCCTCAGATAACCACTGTACAGCACTAGTAAAGTCACTGGTTGGTGAAACGCCTTTAGAATAAAGATACCCAGGTGTTGCACATCTGGATATGTTGAGAGGGAATTCACCTCCTTGGTCTTGATAAATGTAAAATAGTGAATACCATCTCCTACCGTCTCCAATTTCAATACCTTTAAATAACCACTGCATAGAACTGACAAAGATTTTTCACGTGTGTCCCATTCATCAACGTTTCTGCAATATACATCATTGCTGAACCTCCTGGAGACGAACACATTCTTATAGTCACATTGGACGGTGACATACTGATTCTTTAATGTTTCAGGGTATAACACATTTTTAGACTGTTACACTGAATGGTCAGAGAACATATTCTTCAACGTATTCTTACAGATACAGTGGATGGTGAGCGGATAACTCCTGGTATTCTCGGAGCAATAATCAAGAAAGTTATAGAAAGATGCCATAGGGATACATAAATATTTCTTCTCGGTTGGTGAGAGAGAGAGAGAGAGAGAGAGAGAGAGAGAGAGAGAGAGAGAGAGAGAGAGAGAGAGAGAGAGAGAGAGAGAGAGAGAGAGAGAGAGAGAGAGAGAGAGAGAGAGAGAGAGAGAGAGAGAGAGAGAGAGACAGAGAGAGAGAGACCTAACCCTGCAAAACCCTGTGTAAAAAAAGAGGAGAGAGAGAAAGAAAGAAAGAGAGAGACAGGGTACAAATAAATTAGAGAAAGTGAGTTTTTTCTTTTTTTATGACTGCAGAGACACTCAGCAAAGTGCCTCCGGGATAGACATCTCTTGGGCACTGTGCCTCCTGCAACAGTGCCACACATCACCACCCTAACACATCACTGTATCACATCACAAACATCACTAAAACACAAAACAAATATCACTAAAACACATCACAAACATCACTAAAACACATCACAAACATCACTGAAACACATTACAAACATCACTGAAACACATCACAAACATCACTAAAACACATCACAAACATCACTAAAACACATCACAAACATCACTAAAACACATCACAAACATCACTAAAACACATCACAAACATCACTAAAACACATCACAAACATCACTAAAACACATCACAAACATCACTAAAACACATCACAAACATCACTAAAACACATCACAAACATCACTAAAACACATCACAAACATCACTAAAACACATCACGAACATCACTAAAACACATCACAAACATCACTAAAACACATCACAAACATCACTAAAACACAAAACAAATATCACTGAAACACATCACAAACATCACTAAAGCACAAAACAAATATCACTGAAACACATCACAAACATCACTAAAACACATCACAAACATCACTAAAACACATCACAAACATCACTAAACACATCACAAACATCACTAAAACACATCACAAACATCACTAAAACACAAAACAAATATCACTGAAACACATCACAAACATCACTAAAGCACAAAACAAACATCACTAAACACATCACAAACATCACTAAAACACAAAACAAATATCACTAAAACACATCACAAACATCACTAAACACATCACAAACATCACTAAAACACATCACAAACATCACTAAAACACATCACAAACATCACTAAAACACATCACAAACATCACTAAAACACATCACGAACATCACTAAAACACATCACAAACATCACTAAAACACATAACAAACATCACTAAAACACATCACGAACATCACTAAAACACATCACGAACATCACTAAAACACATCACAAACATCACTAAAACACATCACGAACATCACTAAAACACATCACAAACATCACTAAAACACATCACAAACATCACTAAAACACAAAACAAATATCACTGAAACACATCACAAACATCACTAAAGCACAAAACAAATATCACTGAAACACATCACAAACATCACTAAAACACATCACAAACATCACTAAAACACATCACAAACATCACTAAACACATCACAAACATCACTAAAACACATCACAAACATCACTAAAACACAAAACAAATATCACTAAAACACATCACAAATATCACTAAAACACAAAACAAATATCACTAAAACACATCACAAATATCACTAAAACACAAAACAAATATCACTAAAACACATCACAAATATCACTAAAACACAAAACAAATATCACTAAAACACATCACAAACATCACTAAACACATCACAAACATCACTAAAACACATCACAAATATCACTAAAACACAAAACAAATATCACTAAAACACATCACAAATATCACTAAAACACAAAACAAATATCACTAAAACACATCACAAATATCACTAAAACACAAAACAAATATCACTAAAACACATCACAAACATCACTAAAACACAAAACAAATATCACTGAAACACATCACAAACATCACTAAAGCACAAAACAAATATCACTGAAACACATCACAAACATCACTAAAACACAAAACAAATATCACTGAAACACATCACAAACATCACTAAAGCACAAAACAAATATCACTAAAACACATCACAAGCATCACTAAAACACATCACAAACATCACTAAACACGTCACAAACATCACTAAAACACATCACAAACATCACAAAAAAACACAAAACAAATATCACTGAAACACATCACAAACATCACTGTATCACATCACAAACATCACTAAAACACATCACAAATATCACTAAAACACAAAACAAATATCACTAAAACACATCACAAACATCACTAAACACATCACAAACATCACTAAAACACATCACAAACATCACTAAAACACATCACAAACATCACTAAAACACATCACAAACATCACTAAAACACATCACGAACATCACTAAAACACATCACAAACATCACTAAAACACATAACAAACATCACTAAAACACATCACGAACATCACTAAAACACATCACGAACATCATTAAAACACATCACAAACATCACTAAAACACATCACGAACATCACTAAAACACATCACAAACATCACTAAAACACACATCACAAACATCACTAAAACTACAAAAAACAAATATCACTGAAAACACATCACAAACATCACTAAAGCACAAAACAAATATCACTGGAAACACATCACAAACATCACTAAAACACATCACAAACATCAGCCTAAAACACATCACAAACATCACTAAACACATCACAAACATCACTAAAACACATCACAAAACATCACTAAAACACAAAACAAATATCCACTAAAACACATCCACAAATATCACTAAAACACAAAACAAATATCACCTAAAACACATCACAAATATCACTAAAACCACAAAACAAATATCACTAAAACACATCACAAACATCACTAAACACATCACAAACATCACTAAAACACATCACATATCACTAAAACACAAAACAAATATCCACTAAAACACATCACGAAACATCACTAAAACACATCACACAAACATCAACTAAAACACATAACAAACATCACTTAAAACACATCAACGAACATCCCAATTCAAAACACATCACGAACATCAATACTACCATCACAAACATCACTAAAAACACATCACGAACATCACTAAAACACATCACAAACATCCACTAAAACACACATCACAAACATCACTAAAACACAAAACAAATATCACTGAAAACACATCACAAACATCACTAAAGCACAAACAAAATATCACTAGAAACACATCACAAAACATCACTAAAACACATCACACATCATCATAAAACACATCACAAACATCACTAAACACATCACAAACATCACTAAAACACATCACAAACATCTACTAAAACACAAAACAAACATCACTAAAACACATCACAAATATCACTAAAACACAAAAACAAATATCCACTAAAACACATCACCCCAAATATCACTAAAACACCACAAATATCACTAAAACACATCAAGCAAACATCACTAAACACATCACAAACATCACTAAAACACATCACCAAATATCACTAAAACACAAAACAAATATCACTAAAACACATCACAAATATCACTAAACACAAAACAAATATCACTAAAACACATCACAAATATCACTAAAACACAAAACAAATATCACTAAAACACCATCACAAACATCACTAAAACACAAAACAAATATCACTGAAACACATCACAAACATCAGGCTAAAAAGCACAAAAACAAACATCACTGAAACACACTCCACAAACCATCACTAAAACATCATCTAAACATCACTAAAACACATCACACAAACATCACTAAACACATCACAAACATCACTTAAAACCACATCACAAACATCAACTAAAACACAAAACAAATATCACTAAAACACATCACAAATATCACTTAAAACACAAAACAAATATCACTGAAAAACACATCCCACAAAACATCACTATAAAGCCTACAAACAAATATCACTCAAACACATCACAAACATCACTAAAACACATCACAAACATCCACTAAAAGCACATCACAAACATCACTAAACACATCACAAACATCACTAAAACACATCTACAAAACTATCACTAAAACACAAAACAAATATCACTAAAACACATCCACAAATATCACTAAAACACAAAACAAATATCCACTAAAACACATCACAAATATCACTAAAACACAAAACAAATATCACTAAAACACATCACAAACATCACTAAACACATCACAAACATCACTAAAACACATCACAAATATCACTAAAACACAAAACAAATATCACTAAAACACATCACAAATATCACTAAAACACAAAATAAATATCACTAAAACACATCACAAATATCACTAAAACACAGAAAACAAATATCACTAAAACACATCACAAACATCACTAAAACACAAAACAAACATCACTGAAACACATCACAAAACATCACTAAAGCACAAAACAAATATCACTGGAGCACATCACAAGGCATCACCTAAAGGCCACATCCACAGCATCCTTACGACACATCCACAGCATCACTAGGCACATCACAGGCATCACTAAAACACCATCACAAGGCATCCCACTAAAAGGCCACAAACAAATATCAACTAAAACAAGGCATCACGATATCACTCAAGACACCAAACAAATATCAACTAAAGGCACATCCACAAAATATCACTAGAGCCTACAAAACAAAGTATCCACTTCAAAACCACATCACAAACGTATCAAGCCTAAACACATCACAAACATCACCTACAGCAGTCACAAATATCACTAAAAAGGCCTGAGAACACATATCCACTAGACACATCACGGAACAATCACCTAAAACACACCATCCTAAACATCCACAAGACACATAACAAACATCACTCAAAATACCATCACGAACATCATCCTAAAACACATCAACGAACATCACTAAAACACAAAACAAATATCACTAAAACACATCACGAACATCACTAAAACACATCACAAACATCACTAAAACACATCACAAACATCACAAACACACAAAACAACATCACTGAAACACATCACAAACATCACTAAAGCACAAAACAAATATCACTCAGAAACACATCACCAAACATCACTAAAACACATCACAAACATCACTAAAACACATCACAAAACATCACTAAACACATCACAAAACATCACTAAAACACATCACAAAACATCACTAAAACACAAAACAAATATCACTAAAACACATCACAAATATCACTAAAACACAAAACAAATATCACTAAAACACATCACAAATATCACTAAAACACAAAACAAATATCACTAAAACACATCACAAACATCACTAAACACATCACAAACATCACTAAAACACATCACAAATATCACTAAAACACAAAACAAATATCACTAAAACACATCACGAACATCACTAAAACACATCACAAACATCACTAAAACACATAACAAACATCACTAAAACACAAAACAAACACACTAAAAACACATCACAAACATCACTAAAACACAAAACAAATATCACTGACACATCACAAACATCACTAAAGCACAAAACAAATATCACTGAAACACATCACAAACATCACTAAAACACATCACATCATCATAAAACACATCACCAAACATCACTAAACACATCACAAAACATCACTAAAAACACATCACAGAAACATCACTAAAACACAAAACAAATATCACTGAAACACATCACAAACATCACTGTATCACCCATCACAAACATCACTAAAACACATCACAAATATCCACTAAAACACACAAAACAAATATCACTAAAACACATCACAAACATCACTAAACACATCACAAACATCACTAAAACACATCACAAAACATCACTTAAAACACATCCACACATCACTAAAAACACATCACAAAACATCACTAAAACACATCAACGAACATCACTCAAACACATCACAAACATCACTAAAACACATCACAAACATCACTAAAACACATCACAGAACATCACTAAACCACATCACGAACATCCACTAAAAACACATCCACAAACATCCACTAAACACATCACGAACATCTACTAAAACACATCACAAACATCACTAAAACACCATCCACAAACATCACTAAAACTACAAAACAAATATCACTAGAAACACATCACAAACATCACTAAAGCACAAAACAAATATCACTGGAAAACACATCACAAACATCACTAAAACACATCACAAACATCACTAAAACACATCCACAAAACATCACTAAAACACACATCACAAATATCACTAAAACACACAAAAATATCCACTAAAACACATCACAAAATATCACTTAAAACACAAAACAAATATCACTAAAACACATCCCACCAAATATCCACTAAAACACAAAACAAATATCACTAAAACACATCACAAACACTTCACCTAAACACATCACAAATATCACTAAAACACATCACAAATATCACTAAAACACAAAACAAATATCACTAAAACACATCACAAATATCACTAAAACACAAAACAAATATCACTAAAACACATCACAAACATCACTAAAACACAAAACAAATATCACTAAAACACATCACAAACATCACTAAAACACAAAACAAATATCACTAAAACACATCACAAACATCACTAAAACACAAAACAAATATCACTAAAACACATCACAAACATCACTAAAACACAAAACAAATATCTCAACAGCACATCAATAACATCACTGTTACTCTAGTCTGCCAAACACCTCCAGTAAACACTACAATCTATAACGCCCGATCCATCATTATTCCAGCCCGAATCATCATCACCATCATCACCATCGTCATCATCCGAACCCGACTCATCACAATACAACAAATACCAGCATTTATATGATGATTTGCATATCTATATGTCACGAATAATCAAAGTTAAACCAAACCGAAAAAAAATCCAATGACTTTCCTGAAAGTCTTGAGTAGACTTAATTTGAGACAGGAGCCAATCCTCTGAATATAGCGATTTGTTATTCTTCTGATTATAACGATTAGTCAATCTTCTAAATATATGATGGCTTTGTTTAATGGACTTACATAATACTGTCTCTTTTGAAGGCTGGCAACCAATAATTCAATAATAATAATACAACAACAACTAATAATAATAACAACAACAACAATTAATAATAATAATAATAATAATAATAATAATATTATTATTATTATTATTATTATTATTATTATTATTATTATTATTATTATTATTATTATTATGATTATTATTATTATTAATGAATATTATTTATTATTTAATTATTTTTATTTTGTATAAAAATTGGTAATGTTATTATCATAATTAATATCATTAATATTATTATTATTCTCTATGCCGAGCCTGGGAATAGACGACATCTGGGGGTTAGCTCTAATTCCTTGGATCAGGAGCTCTTCACCAGTTAAATCAAACTTCGGGGGGTCAGGAGGGAATCCGTCAGTCGTGACTTCACGAAGCACAAGACCCGAGTGGGTCACACAGCGCTTAGGAAGAGGTAAAGTGGTCAGGGCTCCATCCGCCGTCCACTGGATGTCTCCGAGCTTGTTCTTGCGGTGTTTGTGCGTTTCCCGTGTGATTCCTCCCCTCGCTGCCTTCCCCTCACTGCCTCATTAACATCCCCTCTCTCTCTAACTCTCTACCTCTCCCTCTCCCTCTCCCTCTATTTCTCTCTCGCCCTCCCTTGTTATCACCTACCAGCATCAGCTGTAACATTACCACCACCACTCGACTCATTTCATTAAGCCTTATTTTCAAATTTTCACCTCCATCCCACGCATATATATATATATATATATATATATATATATATATATATATATATATATATATATATATATATATATATATATATATATATATATATATGTATCATTGTTAAACCGGAAAATATGTAAAACTGGTCACTTAGCAAGAACTCATTCTGAAATTAAGACCTTTCTAAAATTCACTTACACGTTTTAAAGACATATATTTTTTCAATTAAGTATTAATGTAGAAAACATTTTTAATTTTGCACCAAAAGAAGTCTTAGAAAACTTACCTAACTTGCCTTAACTTATAACAAGAACAATTTATTTTAGCCTAACCTGAGCCAAATAACATATTTTGGATTTGTTTACAACAATTTACAATATTAAACAAACACAGTGAAATATATTTTGGAGGCAGTGGGAGATGTCCTGGTTCTAAGGAGGGCAATGTGGTCTTTAAATATTATGCAAGAAAATTTCGGAGGTGGAAATTGGATTGGAAAAGGTGTGGAGTTAATTAAAAGTATTAGTCAGAGGGCAGAAGAGGGGTTGTTGAAGGTGGTCTCTGGTCATTTAGAGAAGAATGGATCAAAAGTAGAATGACATGGAAAGCATATAAATCCCTATGGGAAGGGGAAGGCAATATGGGGTTGGAGGGGAGGAGAGAGGGGAATAAAGGAGGCTTTGAGGGCGAGGGTTTGAACTGGCACAAGCTGTGCGTGAGCGTGTTAGATAGGAGTGAATGGAGGATGGGAATGGTACTTGGGACCTGACTTTGATCTGTTGGAGGTGAGGGCAGGGGGTAATATTTAGTGAAGGGATTCTAAGGAAAGAGGTTTATTTTCATATAGTAGGACTTGAGTCCTGGAAATGGGAAGGGGTACAATGCCTGCACTTTTTAAAGGAGGGGTTTGGGATATTATTGGCAGTTTATGGAGGGGATATGTTGTGTATTCTTTACTATGTGTATGCTTCTAGACTGTTGTATTCTGAGCAACCTCTGCAAAAAGCAGTGGATAATGTGTGAGTGTGGTGAAAGTGTTGGAATGACATGAATGTATTTTGCTTTGGGGATTTTCTTTTCTTTTTAGGGTCACCCTGCTACCTCGGTAGGAAACGGCCGACTTGTTGAAAAAAATATATAGTAAAATGTATGTATATATATATATATATATATATATATGTATACATATATATATATATATATATATATATATATATATATATATATATATATATATATATATGTATATATATATATATATATAAGATATATATATATATATATATATATATATATATATATATGTATGTATATATATATTTATTAAGTATGTATATAGAGAAGAGTATATATATATATATATATATATATATATATATATATATACTTATTATATATATATATATATATATATATATATATATAATTTGAGGTATAAGAATTTTGGACAAGTTTTTGGATCAAGGGCCCACAACTGAGATAAGTTGTAATAAGGACAGACATTGCGAATTATTATCTGTTTTTTTGTCGGCAGGTTTGCCTCAAGTCCTGTTATAACCTATTGCCATGAATTTGCCTGTAGTACGATGTCAGCCAGAGAGACCTGCTAATTACGGTGATGCTTGTCACAAATACTCCTTTACCTAGTACACTTGCCACACCACACACACACACACACACACACACACACACACACACACACACACACACACACACACACACACACACACACACAAACACACTGCCTAGGGGACCAGAGATTACAATCCTCACAAAGGATTGTGAGGTGAGTATAACACCGAGCACATCTCCTGAGGCACACATCAACTAAATAACTGCTGCAGCATACGGGCGCCTAGCAAACTTAAGAACAGCTTTCCGACATCTTAATAAGAAGTCATTCAGGTCCCTGTACCCTGGGTTCGTTAGGCCCATGTTGGAGTATGTAGGACCAGTTTGGAACTCTCACCGAGCCAAGCATGTACGGAAACTAGAGAAAGTGCAAAGGTTTGCATCAAGACCAGTCTCGGAGCTACGAGGAGAGGTTAAGGGAAATTGACCTGACGACACTGGAAGACAGGAGAGATAGGGGGGATATGATAACAACATATAAAATACTGAGAGGAATCGACAATGTGGACAAAGACAGGATGTTCCAGAGATGGGACACAGCAACAAAGGGTCACAGTTGGAAGTTGAAGACTCAGATGAACCACAGGGATGTTAGGAAGTATTTCTTCAGTCACAAAGTTGTCAGGAAGTGGAACAGTCTGGGAAGTGATGTAGTGGAGGCAGGATCCATAACAGCCTTAAGACGAGGTATCATAAAGTTCATGGAGCGAGTAGCGGCCAGGAAGAGGCGGGGCCAGGAGCTGTGAATCGACCCCTGCAACCACAACTAGGTGAGTACACACACACACACACACACACGTGGAAAACTTCAGCCGTAAACTTTTTTCAGTGATGAGTAATGGGCGACTGGAATTAATAATTTCAGGTTTCCCAACGGTGCTTCATTTGCTTCGTGCTTACAGTCTCATCTTTTGCTGAATGTTTGCGGTAGAAATCAAACTCCTGCAGGAAGGTCTTGAGTTGCTGTGCATGAGGGAAAGTATTGTTGTGATTGGCCAATTAGTTTAGGACTTGAGTTTTCCACAGGCGTCCTTACACTTAAACAACTATTTGACACTATTTCCAAGAATTCTCGGTTCCAAGACTTTGAGTTCCGCATCAAAAGAAGCTACATCAAAGGCTTCATCATTGCGGTCGTCTCCGAACTCACTAAACCTGTAATCCCGAGACACATTAGAGCCTTGTATAACCTCGCCGATGACAAAAGTTTCTAATTAACACTTCTCTAAAATACGGGGTGTTTCCCTAGTAGGATGTTCCGAGTTATCGTTTACTACAGTCATAATATACAAACAAGACTGTTGAAACAACGGGAGTATCAGCTAGGGGGCCTTCTACAAGTGATACACCCCGTATTTACGGAATACTACAAGAGCGACAGTTACTCAACACAACTAAGATATTTCTTCAATAAGTTGTAGAGTGTACATAGACGGATCAGGGCAAGAAACCACATTACCTCTAAATAATCGAGAA
The DNA here is from genome assembly GCF_038502225.1 of Cherax quadricarinatus. NCBI lineage: Eukaryota > Metazoa > Arthropoda > Malacostraca > Decapoda > Parastacidae > Cherax > Cherax quadricarinatus. Next base: position 51,980,760 of record NC_091302.1, on the reverse strand, counting down.
CCTGTAAGACTAGTACCCACACAAACCCATTGTCTCAAGTGTTGGGAGTGACCCACTCTGTCTCACGGATCTACTGGCTAACACTTAAAGAGTACCGTAAGTCAAGACAACTTAAAACTCTCATTTTTTAGGAGACTTGTAAGTAAAAAAACGCACATCTTCCTAGTTCTAATGTAACCTCTTTGTTTACTGACGTTCTCATCACACAGGTCATCACTATACTGTATTACGACAGTAAATCAGCGATAACTTGGATCTTCCTATTCCCCGTCAGGACTTTTTGCACATAGTGGAATTATATATCTATTTCAACTTTTTGAAAATTGAGACTATTAGCTATAGGCAATGTTTTGGAATGGTCATGGGCACAACTATCATAGTGAGAAATGTTTCATATATATGGACATAGGGATGATACTTTGCTTATCTCTGTGGTTAATTATTCAGAATCTTCTCTCAGAGAAGTGAAAAAAATTGTTGACAGCTCTCAATCCTTGATGACCTGTCGGGTTAAGCCGATAACCCTCTAGTTTTCAAGAGTTATCGCCAGTTATCTTACAAAGGTGATCCTCATCGCTGCTACCATCACGACACTAGTACTTTTCCCTAAACAAATCCCACTCTTCATGCATCCCCTCCATTTCACCTCCACACAAATCCCACCTTAACATAAGCATCCTCACCCTTCTTTCCCCCCTCCCCCCTCCCACAAATTCCTCTTTTCTCAAAAACTTCTACTCTTCCGTACACACAAATCCTTTCTTTTAAACAAGCAATTCCTCCCCTTACCCATACACATAAATCCGTTCCTTCTCACAAACCCCACATCCCTTCAACCCAACGTAAATCCACTCTCCCCTCCTTCCCACAAGCAGACGAACGCATATCTGCAAATTTCATCCTATCAGATCAGATTCTGGAGGCAGTCAAAGCGAGCTGCTTATCCAGCCGGGAAATTCAGAGACCTTCTCAAGAAAGTGAACGTAGGGACCACTAGCTATCAAGCCTAAGGCACCATCAGGGAATAGCTGAACCACCCACCCCTTCACCAACTCTCTTTCACTCGTTCCAGCTTCGCCGTTCATCAGAACAGCAGCTTTCCGCCAAAAATTTAATTTCACGAAGTGCTAAATAATTGTGTAGCGGAGGCTCGATCCTTCGTTCACCAATTACAGCTCTGTCTCCCACAGTTTAGACTGTTGGAACCCTTTCTTGCAGATGAGACCTCGACCTTATCGACACAAGGCCCGCCAAGGCTTGAAACCAAGAAGAGAAAGACCTTGAAGAGAAACCTTTGAAATCGGTCACACTGTAGTGACTGATTTCAAGGGGTTTTCTATTCTCCCAGTCAGGTCTGAGACCAGGGATTCGAGCGTAGGTTTCTACTCTTACGGGGGATCGAACATCGTGCACCTTCTCACCCAGTATTTTTTTAAGGATAGATTTTGTTTTGTTTACTAGTTTTGTCGGGGAGGAGGACATACGTTTCCTTACTCGGGTCTTAGTCATATGATGACCCACAGCTGGAGGTTTGGGTCATCTGAACGAGGCCTTCCACTGGCTGACCAGTCCACCCCCTTTAAAAATTTAAAAATTAGTTGATTAGTAATTAACTACTACCCTAACCCAACCACTATTGCTACTACTGTTATTACTACTACTATTATTATTACTACTACTACTACTACTACTACTACTACTACTACTACTACTGCTAATACTACTGCTAATACTACTACCGCTACTACTACTGCTGCTGCTAGTGCTATTTATTACTACTGCTGCTGCTGCTGCTGCTGCTGCTGCTGCTGCTGCTGCTGCTGCTGCTGCTGCTGCTGCTGTTAGTGCTACTACTACTACTACTACCAAAAATACTACTACTACTACCATTACTATAGAAATAGACTGTTTCTTCTCAACCCTGTGTGTGCAGGCAAGCACCGGCAGCCAGACTGGTCAGCAGTTCCGGATTAGAAAAGATCTAGCCTTGTCGACGCCTTGCGATGCCTGACTCACACCGAGGGGACGCCAGGATATATACAGATATGAGTATATATATATATATATATATATATATATATATATATATATATATATATATAGCATTATAACCATAGGTTCAACGAAGCGAGGTATTGGGATCAATAACAACACTGATCAGCCTAATGAGGATTCGAAACCCATGAAAGTACTTTGGCCTTCCTCCTTGATAGCGAGAACCACGTGACGCTTTAAACCACAGGACCACCCAACCCTACAAGAATGGCGCACCAAACAATGCGAGCTGTTGGACATCCGTATGCCCTCGGATGGCGGAACAACAGCTAGCATTGCCATTGGCCCTGATTCATTCGTAACCAGGGTTGAATTGGAATGTTATTGGATTTTAGAAAGCGTCACGTGAATTCTCGCTTTATCAGAAGAGGAAAGGACTTCAAGTACAACATGGGTTCTTCGAAGGCCTGCCAGTACAGTGTTGACATTGATCAAATACCACTCGTTCGTGATTACAACCAATATATATATGATGATATACTGATGATGATATATATATATATATAACATATATATATATATATATATATCGAAAGCCGAATAGGCACAACTTACGATCTCGGCTTAAATACTTAACGCTCAATAATAACTTGCCATATAGGACAAGCGAAGGAAAATTTGTGGCATGCAATAATTTACTTGAAATCAATTCTGAACCTAACAGGAAAAAAAATATATTTGAGTTACCGTTTGTTTATTTACTAAAGTTAGTTATAAACGTATTTTAAAAAAATATATTTAGGTTGGGTTGAAGCTAAAATAAATTGTTCTTGTTATAATAAGGTTAGGCAAGTTTTCTAAAGATTCTTTTGGTGCAAAAAAAAAACTTTTTTTACATTAACATTTAATGGAAAAAATATATCCTTTTAAACAGTATAAGAGGAAAATTTCAGAGGACATAATTTTAAATGAGTTCTTGCTAATTGACCAGTTTTACATATTCCGACATACATATATATATATATATATATATATATATATATATATATATATATATATATATATATATATATATATATATATATATATATATATATATATATATATGAACATGTAGTAGATCTATAATGTCTATGTGAGTATATATACTGCATGAGTATCCTTACTATAAACATTTGGGACAAATCAAGAATATGTTGGAACATAAATTTTGTTTGGTGTATATAACGCCTATGTAGGATATATACAAATTTTGTAGAATACCTTATATAAATATGTAGGGATTTATATGGGATGGCCATGAATATATATGAATATAATGAATGAGTTGCCTAATAAAGGTGTCAGTTAAGTATTTATTGTCCATAAAATGGACAGTGTCCGAATGTTAATTAATGAGAACGAGCCATTTTCTGTAGAGGAGAGGAAAGTGGTGGGTAGGACTGAGACGAAGGGAGGAAGAGAAGGGAAGGTGTATAAGAGAGAAAGTTGGAAGGGAAGAGGAAGGAAGAAAGAAGGAGGGGGGAGTGGAAGGAGGTAGGAAGGGGAGGAAAAGAGAGAGATAGAGAGAGAGAGAGAGAGAGAGAGAGAGAGAGAGAGAGAGAGAGAGAGAGAGAGAGAGAGAAAGAGGATGCTTGGGTAAGATCAGCAAAATGTTGTTAACGCACCTTAAATATTGATCGAGCAGTCCAACAGAGAGAGAGAGAGAGAGAGAGGGAAGGAGGGAGAAAGATGTGGGTGTCGAAAGTCATTAAAGAATATGATAAGGAATAAAAAAGATGAGATTAATATCAAAAAAAGAGAGGAGGGACAAGGTAAATCTGGAAAAATCAGAAAATGAATAAAGAAAGGGTGAACAGGAAAGGAGAATGGAGTGCAGGAAAAGAAGTAGGAAGGATCTTCCGGAACAGGATAAAAAGAGAGGGGAAAAAAGTGGCATCGGTAGGAGAAAGAAGAGCTGAAATGTGCAGGAAAGCTCGAGTAAATGAGGAGATGGGAGGGAGGATGACAGAGGAGAGGGCATAGGAGAGGAGAGGATTAATTATATAAGGACACTGAAGATGATAATATTTGTCTTAGTCTCTCGTCGAGGTTGCACCTCTCTCTCTCTCTCTCTCTCTCTCTCTCTCTCTCTCTCTCTCTCTCTCTCTCTCTCTCTCTCTCTCTCTCTCTCTCTCTCTCTCTCTCCCTCCTCTTTTTTACACAGGATTTTTGTTTTGGCTAGGTAGGTTTATATATATATATATATATATATATATATATATATATATATATATATTATATATATAATATATATATATATATATATATATATATATATATATATATATCTTTCCCTTTCTCTCTCTGTGGGCCAGCATTTTCATTTGATCAACTGACTCTGTTTCGTTGACATCATTATGCTGTACGAATGTGTTCCATACTCGAGTCTTCCTGGGTATATAGGATCTCAGATGGAGTGATATTCTGGAGAAGGGTACAGCCAGAGTGAAGTTGCTGCTTTCTGCTCGTCTTGTGGCATAAAAGCTTGTTTCACGCTGTCCTCGAAGTGGATCCAAGTGTGGTACTTTGACAATATTGGCCTTGTACATAACAGTAAGGCCACCCACATCCTTCCTATGTTGAAGGCTCTGGTGAAATGATAGATCTATCCAGGATGGGTCCAGGCGAGAGATGAGACGTCTTGCTATGTTCTCTACTCTGTCAAGCAGTCGCAGATGAGAGGAGGGGGGGGGCAGGCAAACCAAGAAAGTGGAGCATACTCAAGGTGTGAGCGTACTTGTGCCTCGTACAGAATCTTGCAACCCCTACTGTCAAGTAGATGCGAGATACGGCGAAGTGCTGTAAGCTTCCTGGCTGCCTTGTTTGCAAGATTTACAACATGGTTCTTCATGGTTAGTTTGGAGTCAAATTTCACCCCAAGGATATCAACTTCTTCTCCAAGTGCCAACACCCTCCCATTCATCCTTACTACTGCACCAGCATTACCATCTCTCTCTCTCTCTCTCTCTCTCTCTCTCTCTCTCTCTCTCTCTCTCTCTCTCTCTCTCTCTCTCTGTACACAAACGTTTTGCAACTTTTTTTAAGGGTTCCTACCTAAATTTACAAACTAAGAGCTGTTGCCTAAATCATCTCCTTTTAAAGCCTTTTTATTGTTAAGAGAGATACAAACAGGGAACAGGATGAAGTTGGAGTCATCTGAAGGCCAGCGACTTCATTTGGTCATCTGACTTTATTTCCTTAAAGTCATTATGATGTACGAACATAGGTGACATGTATTAGAGAAGACATATGTTTGTAGGTCACAGGTATTAAAAGGGAAAAATTGGCCTCAGGTGTGAGAAACGAAAGAAATATATAGAACAGATGTTAATTGATAACAAACAATGTTTGTTGGTGACACTTGTTAGAAGATACTTAAAATATTTTAGGTAAGTTGTTAGAAGAGAAAGCGAGTGTTTGTTTTGGCTGATAGTTTCTGAAAGTAAAACTCTGATTTGGCAATGGCTGATAGCCCCTCAAGGAAGGTTCCTTGATGTTGATGAGGGGCTCTTGATTTAGGGAATTGGATCTGTGCTCCAGTTCCCGGAATTAAGCCTGAATGCCTTCCACATCCCCCCCAGGCGCTGTATAATCCTCCGGGTTTAGCGCTTCCCCTTGATTATAATAATAATAATAATAATGGCTGATAGCACTCTTGATATCCCCATGCAGCTGTCTGCATGCCGCAGCCAGGCATGATTTAGGAATGCCGCAGTCGGGAATGACTAAGGAATGCCACAGCCGGGAATGACTCAGGAATGACTCAGGAATGCCACAACAGGGAATGACTCAGGAATGCCACAGCCGGGAATGACTCAGGAATGCCACAGTCGGGAATGACTCAGGAATGCCACAGCCGGGAATGACTCAGGAATGCCACAGTCGGGAATGACTCAGGAATGCCACAGCCGGAAATGATTCTGGAATGTCACAGCCGGGAATGACACTGAGCTTCGGAAGGGACACAGGTGGGAATGATTTGAGAATGTTAAAGTTGGGGATGGTCAGGACTGCCACTTCCAGGAATAACCCGGGAAGGCCACAACCTGCATGGTCTCTGTAGTACTACGACTAAAAATGACTCAGAAATGACATAATTAAGAATGATTTTCTGAAATCCAACGAAATGTAAGGATTCGGAAATGTCATGGCATTGCATTCAAGATTGATGAAAAAGATACTATGTACAGCACTTGGCTATCATTATTGCTGAAAAGTATCGTCTGCATAACAGTCTTTTTCACTCATATATCAACGAATACAACACAGGAGATAGAAGTTTTCTTCTGAATACTGTCAATTGATGAAATGTGTGTGTGTGTGTGTGTGTGTGTGTGTGTGTGTGTGTGTGTGTGTGTGTGTGTGTGTGTGTGTGTGTGTGTGTGTGTGTGTTTTGAGGATTTTGTGTGTGTGAATTGCAACGGGTAGCGCAAGAGCTGGGCTCTGCAGTGTCCGTGCTGCTGCTAGGCAAGAATACCAATATCTCTTGATGACACACACACACACACACACACACACACACATAAACACACACACACATACATACACACACACACACACACACACACACACATACACACAAATACACACACACACACACACACACACACACACACACACACACACACACACACACACACACACACACACACACACACACACACACACACACACACACACTCACTCACACCTGTGTGTGTGTGTGTGTTTATCATTTATCTATTTATCTATTTCAAGAACATTTGGTTCACAAACTCTAGTAAGAAGGGTCCAGGGAACGGTAAATTAAGACCAAGCAGAAGCTAATACACAAGAAAAATAGCACAAGAAAAATTGGAAAAGTTTTTATATCCTCTCGAGAAAGAGATGAAAGAAGCACAAAACCAGATGCTGCGAAGATGTTTATAAAATCTCATTAGGCAGTGCGGTGAAAATAAAGATTCCGATTAAACTTAGACTTGAGAACAACGCTGGTTTGCAATGACGGTAGAAGCATAGAGAAGCAATGATAAGATATTAAAAAAATAGCTGACGACGTTCTAGTCTGACCTGGACCATTTACACAGTCACAAAGTTCAAGTCGGACCGAAACCTCGTCGTAAGCTCCTCTCTCCTATGTCCGGGTTATATGTGTATTCTTCCAGTCACGGTATTATGTCTATCATAGCTTAGAATTGTGAGAAGGAATGGTTACATGGGGGGAAAAATAAAAAAAAAAAATAGAAGGTATAGAAATCTAGATTTGGGAGAACTTGCGCAAGTCTCTCGATAAGAATTACAAAAATCTCTCGTAATCGGATAAGAGAAAGAAATATCGTAGAACTGTGAGAAAAAGGAATAATTCAACGAAATGAAAAAAAAAATAGATGGTATATAAGTCCAGATTTGGAAAAACTTGGGCCAGACTCTCGATGAGAATTACAAAACTCTAGAAAACTTTGCATGTTTTAATAAGAGATTTGGAAAACGGCGAAATAAAATACAGGAAAGTGATGTGACTGACACGAGGAAATTGCTTAGGATGTAAGTTAAGTAGACGGCGACAAGAAGAGCCTCTGAGATGAGCATCCTTGATGTTTTATCATAATAAGAAGCAACAAAACCACAGGGAGAGCGGGAAGGGTGAGCTAAATAGCAGCTCTAGGCCTTTCGCACTGTCTCCAGAACATCGTTAGGAGCTTGCAATACGTTGAGGTGTAATACTTGAGTGATTATAATCTAACAGTGAATGTCAAATTAGCTAAACTTAGGGGAAATAGGAGGAAATCAGCTTAGATTAGAATGGCAGAGTTCCTCTTAGGAGATCATGCAACAACAGTGCAGCTTACAAAACAGCATTAGGAGACACTGCAGGTTGGAAGACAGTGTAAGAAAACACTGCAGGCTGCAAGGCAGTATGAGAAGACACTACAGGCTGTAAGACAGTATACTGAGACACTACAGGCTATAAGACACTATACTGAGACACTACAGGCTGTAAGACAGTATACTGAGACACTACAGGCTGTAAGACACTATACTGAGACACTGTAGGTTGTAAGGCAGTGTGGAAAGTAGAGTGAATTGGAGGGTTTCAGTACTTTGACAGGAGGTTCCTTGTTATGATTGTTCGTTCCGTCCGTACCCTCAAGAAGGAACTGCCCTTACCGTTCGTACCAAGTGACTGTACTTACCGAACCCTGAAATAATGATTGCTTTCCATCTCCTTATGTAAAGGGAAACACTGGCTGCCTTCTCTGTGCATAGATGGAATCCTTGGCTGCTGATTTCTCTGTATGTAGAAGGAACGATTGATTACTAACTCTGAATCCTGACACACTAAGACATTCTCCACAGTTATCATAATTACTTTTAACTAGTTATCAAAATCAGCTCGTGAACCCCTTACAATAAGCTACAAAGCAATTCACGTGTTTACAGCTATAAAATACACACTCATATGAAACTTATAAGCTAAAAATCACACGCCATACAGTGCCCGAGTAATGGGATTAATCAGGATTAATCGAAAGAATTAGTTTTCGTTCGTCGTATCGGAAGTCGTCCCTAACGAAAGAGATCGGCAAACGAAATTACAAAGAAAGAGAAAAATAGATGCGAATACGAAAGAAAAACGCAGAAAATGAGACCCAGGGCAGAGAGCAGCGAAATGGAAGTAAATTTGGTACGTTGATGTATGCAAATGTTTGGCACTTTTAGGCTGGCGAGTTGACGCAGGTGTTGTATGAAGCAAGGTAAGATGTTGTAATGGAGGAAGGGAGGGAGGGAGGGAGAGAAAGGAAGGAATGGAGGGAGAAAAAGGATAGGAGGGAGGGAGGGAGAGGTTTATAGATAACATGGCAAAAGTTTTACGGGACACTTTTCTTCAGTGATGTTGGCACTGCTTGGCCTAGGCAGTACATCACTGGCCTAGTTAGATCACTGGCTTAGAGCATTGGCCTAGATAGGGCACTGGCCTAGTTAGGACACTCGCCTAGTTAGAGGACTGCTAATTTCAACAATGTCTTGCCATGGGTTCGACTCCCATTGTTCGTTAAGGTAAACTCTTAACACACAATCAATAGGTGTTACCACTCTCTGTGTAGCTGGAAAAACAGAGACAGCCTTTGGGTTTTCGAGAGAAAAAAGAATAATCTCTCCCAGTTTTTTTTCCAGTTTAACGTTAACCTTTTGAAACAAGTGAAAAGAAAAATCTTCTGTTCTATTCAAGACTTTATTTTGCCCAGGGTTTTGGAATAAATTTGGAAATTTAGTCCCCATTTGGCACGACACCAACAATACACTGTCCACTATTTTGGTTTAATCGGTGAAACTTTCTTCTCATATATTTTGTTTCAGTATTTTATGTTTTTGTATCTAAGTTTAGGCTTTCTTTACACATTGTAACTCATTCTGCCTTCCCCGCACGTCTGTCTGAGTGGTGAGGTTCACTTAGGCTCCTACAGCTCTCCTTCACAGTGTGTGTGATCATTGAACCTCACTCCAGGCTCCTACAATCTTCCTTCGAAGTGTGTGTGATCACTGAGCCTCACTCCAAGCTCCTACAATCTTCCTTGACAGTGTGTGTGATCACTGAGTTTCACTCCAGGCTCCTACAATCTTCCTTGACAGTGTGTGTGATCACTGAGCCTCACTCCAGGTTCCTACAATCTTCCTTCACAGTGTGTGTGATCACTGAGCCTCACTCCAGATTCCTACAATCTTCCTTCACAGTGTGTGTGATCACTGAGCCTCACTCCAAGCTCCTACAATCTTCCTTCACAGTGTGTGTGATCACTGAGCCTCACTCCAGATTCCTACAATCTTCCTTCACAGTGTGTGTGATCACTGAGCCTCACTCCAAGCTCCTACAAACTTCCTTCACAGTGTGTGTGATCAGTGAGCCTCACTCCAGGCTCCTACAAGCTTCCTTCACAGTGTGTGTGATCAGTGAGCCTCACTCCAGGCTCCTACAAGCTTCCTTCACAGTGTGTGTGATCACTGAGCCTCACTCTAGGTTCCTATAATCTTCCTTCACAGTGTGTGTGATCGCTGAGCCTCACCTCAGGCTCCTATAATCTTCCTTCACAGTGTGTGTGATCAGTGAGCCTCACTCCAGGCTCCTACAAGCTTCCTTCACAGTGTGTGTGATCAGTGAGCCTCACTCCAGGCTCCTACAAGCTTCCTTCACAGTGTGTGTGATCAGTGAGCCTCACTCCAGGCTCCTACAAGCTTCCTTCACAGTGTGTGTGTGATCAGTGAGCCTCACTCCAGGCTCCTACAAGCTTCCTTCACAGTGTGTGTGATCACTGAGCCTCACTCCAGGCTCCTACAAGCTTCCTTCACAGTGTGTGTGATCACTGAGCCTCACTCCAGGCTCCTACAAGCTTCCTTCACAGTGTGTGTGATCACTGAGCCTCACTCAAGGCTCCATCACATCCTTTTCTTCCTATTTTTTGTGTCCCACGTATTTTCCCTCATCACCAGCAATTACTTACCAAACTCTCTCTCACTATTTCACTTCCTCACGTCGTTGATTTTCTCAAGAAATGTATTTACCTGAGGAATTTCCTCAAGAAACCGATTTTGAAAAAAAAAAAATAAAAAAAAATCTGATGGTGGTTTTCTAAAAAAAAAAAAATTCAAGTTAATTTTCTAAAAAAAAAAAAAAATCGATTTTATCCGGAAATTTTTTCTGCCGCACGTCTTCCCTCCCTTTTCTCAGTAATTTAAAACTCTTCACCCTTGATCCAAGGGAATGAAGGTTCCCTCCCCCTTCCTCTGATCAAATTTGATTATCTTTCATTCCCTTGACGCTGATGACCTCTATGAAATTATCACTTTACTTTGTATATTATAATATTCATAATATATGACTCGTTATGTTATTCCCTTTATGTATATATATATGTGTGTTTGTGTGTGTGTGTGTGTGTGTGTGTGTGTGTGTGTGTGTACGGTCGTCCATGCATATTTTTCCGTATTTCTACGTGTATATTTTTTCCCAATAGTCATATGCCTAAAATATTCCAGAAATTTTTAAGAAATTTGGCCTAATAATTATTTGTGACACTTCTGCTAAAGGCCAGTAGTCATCTGATAATGGTCCAGAACGGGTCGAAATCTCTTTTTTTTTTCCTCGTGTGATTGTGGGTATTTTGTGATTTGTTTCAGAAACGTTATTATGACTTGTGTTTTTCTCGTTACCTTTTCTAAAGCAGTTATTCAGTGACTTTTACACAGCTCTTGAGTGACTTTTACGCAGCTCTTCAGTGACTTTTACACAGCTCTTGAGTGACTTTTACGCAGCTCTTCAGTGACTTTTACGCAGCTCTTCAGTGACTTTTACACAGCTCTTGAGTGACTTTTACGCAGCTCTTGAGTGACTTTTACGCAGCTCTTCAGTGACTTTTACGCAGCTCTTCAGTGCCTTTTACGCAGCTCTTCACTGACTTTTACACAGCTCTTGAGTGACTTTTACGCAGCTCTTCAGTGACTTTTACGCAGCTCTTGAGTGACTTTTACGCAGCTCTTCAGTGACTTTTACACAGCTCTTGAGTGACTTTTACGCAGCTCTTCAATACCTCATGAATCGTTGCTATAAATTGACGCAGGAAAAAACTTTCAACCTATCATATTTTGTGATCTATTCTTTATCGAAGAACTATTATAACATTAGTTTTCATAGGAGTGGGGAGGTAAGCCAGCGGAAGGTCTCGGTCACGTGAACAAAAGCTCCAGTGGCAGGTCATCATATGACTAAGACCCGCGTCAGGAAAAGCTTGTCCTCTTTCCTGAAGAATCTCACCTAATCTAACCTAACTTAACCTAACCTAACCTAACTTAACCTAACCTAACCTAACTTAACCTAACGTAACCTAACGTAACCTAACCCAACCTAACCTAACCTAACGTTATCTAACCTAACGTAACCTAACGTAACCTAACCTAACCTAACCTAACCTAACGTAACCTAACCTAACCTAACCTAACCTAACCTAACCTAACGTAACCTAACCTAACCTAACCTAACCTAACCTAACCTAACCTAACCTAACCTAACGTAACCAAACCTAACGTAACCTAACCTAACGTAACCTAACCTAACCTAACCTAACCTAACCTAACCTAACCTAACCTAACCTAACCTAACCTAACGTAACCTAACCTAACCCAACAGAGTTAAATCGGAGGCTGCCATAGTGAAGAGCTCTGTTCCACAAGGCACAGTACTCGCCCCCATCTTATTCCTTATCCTCATATCAGACATAAACAGAGATATACACCACAGGGCTCTGGTGGCCTGGTGGTTAACGCTCTCGCTTCACACGGTGAGGGCCTGGGTTCGATTCCCAGCCAGAGTAGAAACATTGGACGTGTTTCTTTCCACCTGTTGTCTATGTTCCCCATCAGTAAAATGGGTACCTGGGTGTTAGTCGACTGGTGTGGGTCGCATCCTGGGACACTGACCTAAGGAGGCCTGGTCACAGACCGGGCCGCGGGGGCGTTGACCCCCGGAACTCTCTCCAGATAAACTCCAGATAAACAGCACCGTATCATCCTTTGCGGATGATACTAGGATCTGCATGAGGCTGTCATCTGCTGAGGACGCGGTTAACCTCCAAGAAGATATAAACAAAGTTTTCCAGTGGGCCACGGTAAACAATATGATGTTCAATGAGGACAAATTCCAACTACTCCGTTATGGAAAACTGGAGGAGATAATAACTAGAACAGAGTATACTACTGACTCCGGCCATACAATAGAGCGGAAAAATAATGTAAGGGACCTGGGAGTAGTAATGTCTGAGGATCTCACTTTCAAGGATCACAACAGTGCCACGATCGCACGTGCAAAGAAAATGATAGGATGGATAATGAGAACTTTCAAAACGAGAGATGCCAAGCCCATGATGATCCTTTTCAAATCACTTGTTCTCTCTAGGCTGGAATACTGCTGTACATTAACATCTCCATACAAAGCAGGTGAAATCGCAGATCTAGAGAGTGTACAGAGATCCTTTACCGCACGTATAAGTTCTGTCAAGCACCTTAACTACTGGGAACGCTTGAAAGCACTTGACTTGTACTCGTTAGAACGCAGGAGGGAGAGATATATCATAATGTACACTTGGAAAATCTTGGAAGGAATGGTCCCAAATCTGCACACAGAAATCACTCCCTACGAAAGTAAAAGACTGGGCAGGCGATGCAAAATGCCGCCAATAAAAAGTAGGGGCGCCATTGGTACACTAAGAGAAAACACCATAAGTGTCCGGGGCCCAAAACTGTTCAACAGCCTCCCATCAAGCATTAGGGGAATTGCCAATAAACCCCTGGCTGCCTTCAAGAGAGAGCTGGACAGATACCTAAAGTCAGTGCCGGATCAGCCGGGCTGTGGCTCGTACGTCGGACTGCGTGCGGCCAGCAGTAACAGCCTAGTTGATCAGGCCCTGATCCATCGGGAGGCCTGGTCGTGGACCGGGCCGCGGGGGCGTTGATCCCCGGAATAACCTCCAGGTAACCTCCAGGTAACGTAACCTAACCTAACGTAACCTAACCTAACCTAACCTAACCTAACCTAACCTAACCTAACCTAACCTAACCTAACCTAACCTAACGTAACCTAACCTAACGTAACCTAACCTAACCTAACCTAACCTAACCTACTATTGTAACCTGTGTCCTCTTTTCCCTCTGTTAAGTTTCGTTCATCGTCTTGAACTACCGTATTCTGTGGTTATTCCAATTACATAATCATTTGGTATATATTTTAACTTGCTTCTGTTTTTATTTTGTTCGGTGATTATCGCCAGAAACTAACTAGGGGATATAAAGCCACTTTAAGTAAACTATGGTTTTATTTCAGGCAACGTTCCCCTCATGGCTGAGCTTTACCAAGTCATTCCTAAGCCATTCTCTTATTCCTGAGCGAAACATCATCTAAAGTAGCTTGTTTTCCCCTCTGCATTACGTGTCTTTTTAACCATTAAGAGTATCATTTTTTACCGCGTTTTAAGCGTCTGTTTCCAGATTTCATTACCATCATTTCCCTCATTATTCTTTCAAAGCTCTCAGAGTTTTTCTTGTTGTGTTGTTGCTTCTCCCCCAGTCGGCTTTCTGCTCTCAGCCACTCACAGAGAAGAGGTTTTTAAGTTCAAAGAAGTCCGGGTGAAGTTGCCGGCCTCCGCCTCGGCTCCGACACACTCCACAAGGTTGGTTTTGTTATCTTTAATGCATGACCTGTGGACCGAAGCCGCTTGTGTTTGCCTGAAGCATACTCCGGCTCACACTGCGTAGTGTTATGATACTATGTGGGCAGGCTTCAACGCACTCTGTGTTAATGCTGCATGGTGTTATGATACTGAGCGAGGGTCTGCACACACACACACACACACACACACACACACACACACACCACACGGTGTCTCTGCACTGCGTAGTGTTATGGTAATCTACGAGGAGCCCAACTTAAATTTACCTCCCGTCCCATTGTCAGATGTTGTGATTTTGTGCCGAGAGATAGTTTTGAACACACGGTGTACTAACACTGCGTAGTGTTATGATAATGTGTGTGGTTCCTATTCTCTCTCACGCTTCAGTCGCTGTATAGCCCTTGTGGCTTAGCGATTCTTTTTCATAATAATAATAATAATAATAATAATAATAATAATAATAATAATAATAATAATAATAATAATAATAATAATAATAATAATAATAATAATAATAATCTTACGCTACAGTGTGTTTCAACACCGTGTGATAGTCCCCAAAAATTGAGAGTGAAATACATTCTCTGTATGTATTGAGTATATACACCTCTCCTGCATGTATATACACGCATCTCTGTGTATATACACTGAGTGATCCATACTTCTCGGTGTATATAGAATAAAATATTTACACCTCAGGTCAGGATAGGTCAGCATAAGTCAGAATAGGTCAGGATAGGTCAGAATATGTCAGGATAGGTCAGGATAAGTCAGGATAGGATGCGTGAACCTTTTAAAACGTACATTTCACTAATGAGCAAAATACTGTCATGCTGGACACATGCAAAGTCTGATTACGTCATTTTAAACTCTCATTTGTATATGTGCAGGTGTGACCATGACACGTGTAGCAGCAGGTGTGACCATGACACGTGTAGCAGCAGGTGTGACCATGACACGTGTAGCAGCAGGTGTGACCATGACACGTGTAGCAGCAGGGGTGACCATGAGACGTGTAGCAGCAGGTGTGACCATGACACGTGTAGCAGCAGGTGTGACCATGATACATGTAGCAGCAGGTATGACCATGACACGTGTAGCAGCAGATGTGACCATGACACGTGTAGCAGCAGGTGTGACCATGACACGTGTAGCAGCAGGTGTGACCATGACACGTGTAGCAGTAGGTGTGACCATGACACGTGTAGCAGCAGGTGTGACCATGACACGTGTAGCAGCAGGTGTAACCATGACACGTGTAGCAGCAGGTGTGACCATGACACGTGTAGCAGCAGGTGTGACCATGACACGTTTAGCAGCAGGTGTGACCATGACAGGTGTAGCAGCAGGTGTGACCATGACACGTGTAGCAGCAGGTGTGACCATGACAGGTGTAGCAGCAGGTGTGACCATGACACATGTAGCAGCAGGTGTGACCATGAAACGTGTAGCAGCAGGTGTGACCATGACACGTGTAGCAGCAGGTGTGACCATGACACGTGTAGCAGCAGGTGTGACCATGACACATGTAGCAGCAGGTGTGACCATGACACGTGTAGCAGCAGGTGTGACCATGACACGTGTAGCAGAAGGTGTGACCATGACACGTGTAGCAGCAGGTGTGACCATGACACGTGTAGCAGCAGGTGTGACCATGACACGTGTAGCAGCAGGTGCGACCATGACACGTGTAGCAGCAGGTGCGACCATGACACGTGTAGCAGCAGGTGTGACCATGACACGTGTAGCAGCAGGTGTGACCATGACACGTGTAGCAGCAGGTGTGACCATGACACGTGTAGCAGCAGGTGTGATCATGACACGTGTAGCAGCAGGTGTGACCATGACGCATGTAGCAGCAGGTGTGACCGTGACACGTGTAGCAGCAGGTGTGACCATGACACGTGTAGCAGCAGGTGTGACCATGACACGTGTAGCAGCAGGTGTGACCATGACACATGTAGCAGAAGGTGTAACCATAACACGTGTAGCAGCAGGTGTGACCATGACACATGTAGCAGCAGGTGTGACCATGACACGTGTAGCAGCAGGTGTGACCATGACACGTGTAGCAGCAGGTGTGACCATGACACGTGTAGCAGCAGGTGTGACCATGACACGTGTGGCAGCAGGTGTGACCATGACACGTGTAGCAGCAGGTGTGACCATTACACGTGTAGCAGCAGGTGTGACCATGACACAAGTAGCAGCAGGTGTGACCATGACACGTGTAGCAGCAGGTGTGACCATGACACGTTTAGCAGCAGGTGTGACCATGAAACAAGTAGCAGCAGGTGTGACCATGACACGTGTAGCAGCAGGTGTGACCATGACACGTGTAGCAGCAGGTATGACCATGACACGTGTAGCCGGAAGGGTAAGCGAACAACAACACCAGATGTGTCACTTGTGGTCTCAGAATAGCCGACTGGACGAGAACTGATCACAGTTTACTAGTGATAATTGGAATCACAGGATAGGATTACTTGTTTGTGTGATTGTTTGGACCAACCACATTCTGAGAGTATGTCTGGAAGCGCAACATACTGCACGTCCTAGAAAAGTCGTTAATTGTGTTTGTGCCTGGAACACCAGAGTTTGTGTGTGTGTGTGTGTGTGTGTGTGTGTTTGTGTGTGTGTGTGTGTGTGTGTGTGTGTGTGTGTGTGTGTGTGTGTGTGTGTGTGTGTGTGTGTGTGTGTGTGTGTGTGTGTGTGTGTGTGTGTGTGTGTGTGTGTGTGTGTATCTAATAATAACAACAGTTTGTGTGTTTGTTTAAAGCAACTGTGCTTGTGTTTGTGTTTGCAACAGCACAAATATGTTTATGTCTGAAAATATACGGCTTGTGTGGATGTCTGAAAGTATGTATATTGTGAGGCTGACAAAGAAAGGCTATTTTTACCTGAGACAAACATACATGTCTTTTCTATTACGTGTTTTTCCTATCCATTACAGATCAACCTGCTTATGGCTGCGGAAGTAGCACTCAAGTCTCGCTACTGGTTGACAGAGGTTCGAGCCTTCACTCCTCACTCTAACATGTACGTAAGTTTGTTAAACAATGTCATTTCTTTCAAACAAGTTCAAATCAAGTTTTTATTTGTTTTAATAAGCTTAAGATTGAAGGCCAAAGATTTCATTGATTAAGTTTTGTGTTTTAATGATTAATATTAAAGCGTCGAATAATAATGATTAAAACGCAAATGTATACTTTATTTTTTTCAGAAGTTAGACCTATGCTATGCGGAATATAGACCTATACTATGCGCAAATTAGGCATGCGCTGCAAGATATCTTAAAAAAAGCGAGAGTTAAAACAATAATAGGAGGTTAATATCATTGACATCTATGTGCAGACTTCAGTTTACATCATAAGAACTGCCCTACATTAACACATTTAAAAGTCTATCCTTATCTAAGGAACACTAAGGCACGTTACCGTAACCCCTTCCCAGGATGCTACCCATTACAGTCAGCTAAAAGTCGGGTATCGATTTGTTGCTGAGGGAGTAGGGGCAACAGGTGTCAGGAGATTATTTTTTCTCTGTCCTGGGATCGAACAAGGGTCTTTTCTCTTGTTAGTAGAACACACTGTCATCTTTGTGAACTATTTAGTTCCCCGGACTAGAATGATGTGCAAATAACCACAAGATGGAGTAAAGGACACAAATACATTGGATACCTTTATTATCGAGAAGTTATCGCCCCAACAGGGCATTTTCAAAGCCTCTTCCTGGGCGAAACGTTATCGTTAATGAAAATATCCACTGCATCTATTTACCGTGTTAGTTTGTTATACAAAAGGGGGACCACAGCTGCCAGATGGACAAATTCAACCAGTTGTAGCGTGTAATGAAGAATTCCAAGCTCGCCAGTGCCGTCTCTCCTGCCAGTGTTGCTTCACCACACACGCGGAGAGACTTGAACATTGTCAGGTTTCAATTAGCTGGACTTCATCTCTTCATCTAAACGAGCTGCACAGTTAAGCCCCAAAAAATAGAAACACTTTACATTGTGTCAAGGACGCATTACATTCCCAGTGTGGAAACTGTGTGTGCCACGACGCATAGGAATTATACTTTATTCATGGATTACGAAGGAAATCTGAAATGCAATTTAGCTTCGACGTTGAATTCGGCTTCCTCCACTCATAGATCCGCTGCCACTTACTGGATACCATTTGGAAAATTGCCCTTTATAATTATGGTACAGAAGTAACAAACGGAGCTGAAAGCCGACATAAATTCGGGATTTCATGAACCCATTGCCTGCCGAGCACCTGGGCCAGCTAGCCCACTTCCCGTGTTCCTCATCTGAAATTCCCTCGGTAATTTCAAGCCAAGGTTTGGCCAGGAAAATTTTAAGATATAAATAGGTTCGTTACGTAGGCAGAAGGGATTACCAGCGGGACTAAGATTTACGTATTTCCCCAGTGAAAATGTTTACGTATTGAAAAAACTACACGTATTGCCATGCGTAATATGATCAGGGTGAAATGCAATTAATTTCCAAGCGGTTTCGTGGTCTTTCAATTACATTTGATGAGTGTATGATTGAGGAATCACGAAATCGCTTGGAATTCAATTCTCAACCACTCTGGCTATATTCCCTGTTAAGATATCACTAATTTCTTGTGATCTTATTACATATTGTGATGTGTTCAGATAACAAGACACAAGCAATATCAAATTCCAAGCGTTTTCGTGATCTCTCAATTACATTATCTGAATTTCACGTATTAAAATATAATTACCAAAGTGAAAAATGTTTTTTTCTCAATAAACGATTATCATTATTTTTTTTTTCAGTTATTTGCGGTGTATCGGTGAGAACAGTTACGTAGCTTGTTTGTCTCTTGATAGGCGAAAGGAGGATCGAGCCTCCATCACTCTTTACTCTTAATAACTCACAAAGACAGTCCTTCTCTTGGGAAAAAAAAGATTATTCTTGAGAATAAATTAAGGTCTAAGTCGGACCGAAACGTCGGGTTATTTATGAACTGTTCCAATCATGGAATTGTGACGTTTTGTTCTTTAAGGTAAAAAAAAAAACTGTGATCCTAGAATGAACGCTGGAGATAACTAGTGGGTTTATTGCCAAGGTGATCTTTACAGTAATAGTGAACCATTCTAACAAGATGAGGAATCAGGCACATGTGCAAAACACTTGGGTATTTTCATATGAAGACGTTACGCTCAGTGTCCCCTTTTTTTATTTCAGTATAGAGATGATAAATGAAAACAGTAGAAGATAAAATAATCAATCCGTCAGCCATGCAAAGCTAAACACAGAAGACAGAGGAAGATGAGGGGTAATCAGTCTCTCAGCCCGGAAGCTGGTGCTGCACCTGTGTCTAGTTCCTCCAGGTAGTCAGTGCAGTGATTGAGATGAGTGGTGGAGCAGTCAATACAGTTTTGTAGATGAATGGTTCAGAGAACCGACATGTTGATAAATTAGACACATGTGCAACTCTTGGGTATTTTTATTGAGGAAACGTTTCGCCACACAGTGGCTTAATCAGTCCATACATAGGAGAAACTTGAAGAACAGGAGGAGAATGAGGTAATCAGTCCCTCAACCTCATTCTCCTCCTGTTCTTCAAGTTTCTCCTGTGTATGGACTGATGAAGCCACTGTGTGGCGAAACGTTTCCTCAATAAAGATACCCAAGAGTTGCACATGTGTCTAATTTATCAACATGTCGGTTCTCTGAACCATTCATCTACAAACCTGTCAGACACTGCAACTTCTTGGGATCTTAATACTTAGGAATTCTTCGCTTGCCTAATTCTTGGGCACAACCTACTTCCACATTGAACAAATGTGACACCACCTATGACTGCTGCACCTCTCCTGCCATACGGTTTATAAGCTGCTTCTCCGCTCATCTGCCGTATTCTACTCAAGATTGATGGACTGAACACATCGACTCAAGGTTGAGGGACTGATTACCTCATTCTCCTCCTGTTCTTCAAGTTTCTCCTATGTATGGACTTATGAAGCCACTGTGTGGCGAAACGTTTCCTCAGTAAAGATACCCAAGAGTTGCACATGTGTCTAATTTATCAGTCAATACAGTGTTGGAGATCAATGCTGGGAGTGGTGATGCTCACGTGTGGTCAGCATTGTTGAAGATTACTGATTGGTAGTGTAATTGTTCTGAGATAACTCAACTGATTGCTGATTTATGGAGCTGTCAACATAGTGTTGTGGCTTACGGGAGTTGTTTTGTCTTGTTGTTATTGAGTTGGAGACTACAAAGTGTTGGAGGAAAACGAGGATGTGGGGAGGTCAAGAGAGAGAGAGAGAGAGAGAGAGAGAGAGAGAGATAGGCGTGGTGACTTTAACAGGGGGCGACAGATGACGTTCTAACCATCCACCAAACTTGTGGTTTGAAAACTGATGCACACACACGAACAAATGCAAATATAAAATCACAATGAAACGCGTGATTCCAAATATGAAAAAATGCCACAGGGAAAATAAGAAATAAAACTTTAGTGCTTTCATGTGCTTACACACATATGTGTAAGCACATATATATATATATATATATATATATATATATATATATATATATATATATATATATATATATATATATATATATATATATATATATGCAATAAGATCACAGTAAACAGGTGATTTCAGAATATGCAATACAACCACTCTGAAAGAATAGAGAAATTCCAAGCGCTTTCGTGACTACTCACATTATCAACTTCCTTGATAATGTGAGTAGTCACGAAAGCGCTTTGAATTTCTCTATTCTTTCAGAGTGGTTGTTTTGCATATTCTGAAATCACCTGTTTACTGTGATCTTATTGCATATATATATATATATATATATATATATATATATATATATATATATATATATATATATATATATATATATATATATATATATATATATATATATATATATATATATATATATATACATATATATATATATATATATATATATATATATATATATATGTCGTGCCTAATAGGTAAAACTGGTCAATTAGCAAGAACTCATTTAAAATTAAGTCCTTTCAAAAATTTTCTTTTATACGTTTAGAGATATATTTTTTTCATTAATGTTAATGTAAAAATTTATAATTTTGCACCAAAAGGACCTTAGAAAACTTACCTAACCTTATTATAACAGGAACAATTTATTTTAGCTTAACCCAACTAAATATATTTTAGATTTGTTTACAGTAATTTAATACTAAACAAACACAGTGAAATATATTTTTTTCGTTAGGTTCAGAATGATTTTGGCGAAATTATTGCATACACAAATTTTCACTTGTCCTATATGGCAAGATGAGCGTTGCTATTGAAGCCAAGATCGCAAGTTCTGCCAATTCGGCACGGCATATATATGTATGTGTATATATATATATATATATATATATATATATATATGTGTGTGTGTGTGTGTGTGTGTGTGTGTGTGTGTGTGTGTGTGTGTGTGTGTGTGTGTGTGTGTGTGTGTGTGTGTGTGTGTGTGTGTGTGTGTGTGTGTGTGAAGAGTGCTTTCGTGTGTGATAATGGCAATGATCCAACTCGTCATTGGAGTCTGGGCTTTGCCTCCGCCGTAGCAGAAAACACATTTCACCAGCCTTGCAACTCTCGAAGCAAATATCTTCTGGTGCAGCCAGGCGACCGAGGTGGAAGCCTTCACTAAGCCTTCTCTTGAAAGCCTGGCTTTAGTGCTCTATGAGCGTCGCTTCAAGTGGTAGTAGCAGTCCACATAGGAAGAAACAACCTGGGTTTGGACGTTCAGTAGCGCTGAGTGCTATGTCCGCCTCGCCTCTTCCCTATTTTGAAATATTCAATAAGGAATGCCTTGGATGTATATTCTGTGGGTAATGAGGTTTCTCGCCAAGCCATGTTGTGAAGTGGTGAGCAGACGAGTCATGGGCTACCCCACCTTCATGTGACCTTAGACACACCTTACTTCTGGCACCACTGACAGGCTCATGGTATAACAAGAGTCCCTTGTCAGGTGATATTTCACCCTGACGAATCAGCTAATAACAACATTCTCGACCTTTCAGTGCGGTGGGTGTATGCTCGAAGCGTAGCTAGTAAATACTGCTTTTATTATTAGCATCATGGGGAATAGCTAAGCCCGTAAGGATCATACAGCGTCTGGAGAATGGGAGGTAATCAGCTTTGAACCGAGGAAGAAGAAGGTAGCTAGGTTCCTTGGACTAAGATACCTTCGACAGCGTCCGGGCACTAGAACTAGCAGCAAGAGCTGCACTTACCCACTGATGGGATCAGGGAGCCAGGAGGTAATATCCAACATTAAGCTGACGAAGAAACAAATGTAAAACTGACGCTACCCACTGACCCACTGGGCTTTTAGCCGAAGTTCAGATAAGTCACTCAGATCAGAACAGATTTCCTCAGACAGCAAACTGATAGAGTGGAAAGGAGAACCTCACTTTCAGCGCGATAGAAGAACACTCGGCGTTGAAAAAATCTTCATTGCACAAAATGTAGACACAGAGACGATCTTTATAAAAACTGTCGACAATACTTCCCATTCTACTCATTATTTATTAGTCAAAGATTTGTTTTTCTCTATTGATCCCAAAGAAACGTTCCTAGAGACCCTCTGGACAACATTTCCATAAGTCTGGAGAATAAAGTATTGACGATTTAAACTATTTTCACTATCCTACCGTAGTTTGTTCGTGTATTCGGAGTTATTTACATCACTGGGTGCTGGTTTCTCGGTGTACACACACTGTTCGTTTATTTTAATCTCAGTTTTAGGTATTAAAGTAGCCTTGCCTGGTGGCGTACAGGTGACACGCAGTCTTGATTATCCTCGTGTAGTTTATAACTTAATTAATCAGTTAAAAGTACGTTAAACTTTCGTAAAGCGCCCCCAACGAAACATCGTATAGAATTTCCTCTCCAAAATATTGTGTAGTTTTGAATCGTTTCCTCTATGGTTTCGTGTCGTTTTTAGTTGATTCTTTAGGATTTCACTTCCAACTTTTCCATCAACCTAATCTCCTCCATCTTCCTCTTCATCTTCTCAATCTCCTCCATCTTCTCCATTCTCCCAGGATCAGCGATGGCTACGTGCGCAACTTTTCTCTGATTGTGTGTAACTTCTGTGTTAATCTCTACTGCTCCATGGAGCTTAACTCTGCTTTGATTGAATATTTCCAGGAACAGCTCATCTCTGTTATTATTTTTACTTTTTAATAGTAATCAATTGCTGATTTTCAGTTAAGTTGAGATCAGTGTAACTGAAGAGATCAGTGTAATGTCATAAATAATTAATGAATAGCTAAAACAGCACCACATACACAGATAGTTCGCTTACCTATCGGACAGAACTCTTACTACGACACTGGCTCACCGAGGACCCCATCTTTCCGAGCGGCTGGGCTTCTCATCAGCCTCTCAAAAGAGGCTAAGAGGTAAGTGTGTGTGTGTGTGTGTGGGGGAGTATATTGACATTTCCTTTCCTTCATCCCACCCTCCCCTACCCTTTGCTGTTAATCCCAAGGTCAGGCATGTAGTGCGTGTCCGTAGCCTCAGCTTCGGGATCAATGGAGTGAGCAGAAAGTCCACGGTGTTTGCCCTCCTTGTTGATTCTTACCAACTCCGTGCTAGAATTTGTTTAATTTCCGATTTGTTGAATTATTATTATTATTATTATTATTTTTATTATTATTATTATTAGTAGTAGTAGTAGTAGTAGTAGTAGTAATAGTGGTAGTAATTTTATAAGTATTATTTATTTTTTAAAATAGCTATTATTTTTATGTTGAAACGCTAAACTCTTACAGTTGGCGCAGATTCCGTGAAACGGGAAGTGCTAAGGTTTGATCCTAGGAATATAAGAGTAGCTCTAATACCTTGAATCAAGAACCCTGCATTTATCGTCAAGACACCTCTTGTAAAGGATCCTATTTCCGTAGGTTCCAAATTATTTGTCCATTTCTTGAATTGCTGTTCTAGAAATCACTTTTGGAATAGTGGACCTCTGGAGCAGTGAATATTTAGGGTAGTAGACCTCTGGAGTAGAAGACCTTTGGAGTGGTGAACATCTGGAGTACTGAGCCTTTGGAGTAGTAGACCTGAATAGTGATATAGGTGTGATCTCCGTAGTGAAGCTCCTAGTAAACACACACACACACACACACACACACACACACATACACACACACACACACACACACACACACACACACACACACACACACACACACACACACCATTCAAGAGGCCTCGCCAGTGAAGAGGTGGGGCCAGGAGCTGTGACTCGCCCCTACAACCACAACTAGGTGAGTACAACTAGGTGAACACACACACACACACACACACACACACACACTCATAAGCGAGGTGACTTACAGCTGTTCTATACTCGGCACTCGAGTAAAAAGAAACACTTCCCTCCACACCAAAGGGAAGAACCGTAGCAATATTCCAAACACAAAGAGCTTCAACAGGTAAGACAACCTTTGATCTCGCTTGTCATCAGTTTTTACCTTGAAGGTCACAGATGGCAATAATATACGCACACACACACACACACACACACGCACACACACACACACACACACACATATATATATATATATATATATATATATATATATATATATATATATATATATATATATATATTATATATATATTATATATATATATATATATATTTTTTTTTTTTTTAACAAGTCGGCCGTCTCCCACCGAGGCAGGGTGACCCAAAAAAGAAAGAAAATCCCCAAAAAGAAAATACATTCATCATCATTCAACACTTTCACCACACTCACACATTATCACTGCTTTTGCAGAGGTGCTCAGAATACAACAGTTTAGACGCATATACGTATAAAGATACACAACATATCCCTCCAAACTGCCAATATCCCAAAACCCTCCTTTAAAGTGCAGGCATTGTACTTCCCATTTCCAGGACTCAAGTCCGACTATATGAAAATAACCGGTTTCCCTGAATCCTTTCACTAAATATTACCCTGCTCACACTCCAACAGATCGTCAGGTCCCAAGTATCATTCGTCTCCATTCACTCCTATCTAACACGCTCATGCACGCTTGCTGGAAATCCAAGCCCCTCGCCCACAAAACCTCCTTTACCCCCTCTTTCCAACCCTTTCGAGGACGACCCCTACCCCTCCTTCCTTCCCCTATAGATTTATATGCTTTCCATATCATTCTACTTTGATCCATTCTCTCTAAATGACCAAACCACCTCAACAACCCCTCTTCTGCCCTCTGACTAATGCTTTTATTAACTCCACACCTTCTCCTAATTTCCACACTCCGAATTTTCTGCATAATATTTACACCACACATTGCCCTTAGACAGGATATCTCCACTGCCTCCAACCGTCTCCTTGCTGCTGCATTTACCACCCAAGCTTCACATCCATATAAGAGTGTTGGTACTACTATACTTTCATACATTCCCTTCTTTGCCTCCATAGATAACGTTTTTTGACTCCACATATACCTCAACGCACCACTCACCTTTTTTCCCTCATCAATTCTATGATTAACCTCATCCTTCATAAATCCATCCGCCGACACGTCAACTCCCAAGTATCTGAAAACATTCACTTCTTCCATACCCCTCTCCAATTTGATATCCAATTTTTCTTTATCTAAATCATTTGATACCCTCATCACCTTACTCTTTTCTATGTTCACTTTCAACTTTCTACCTTTACACACATTCTCAAACTCATCCACTAGCCTTTGTAATTTTTCTTTAGAATCTCCCATAAGCACAGTATCATCAGCAAAAAGTAACTGTGTCAATTCCCATTTTGAATTTGATTCCTCATAATTTAATCCCACCCCTCTCCCGAACACCCTAGCATTTACTTCTTTTACAACCCCATCTATAAATATATTAAACAACCATGGTGACATTACACATCCCTGTCTAAGACCTACTTTTACCGGGAAGTAATCTCCCTCTCTTCTACACACCCTAACCTGAGCCTCACTATCCTCATAAAAGCTCTTTACAGCATTTAGTAACTTACCACCTATTCCACATACTTGCAACATCTGCCACATTGCTCCTCTACCCACTCTATCATATGCCTTTTCTAAATCCATAAATGCAATAAAAACTTCACTACCTTTATCTAAATACTGTTCACATATATGCTTCAATGTAAACACTTGATCTACACATCCCCTACCCACTCTGAAGCCTCCCTGCTCATCCTCAATCCTACATTCTGTCTTACCTTTAATTCTTTCAATTATAACCCTACCGTATACTTTTCCTGGTGTACTCAGTAAACTTATTCCTCTATAATTTTAACATTCTCTTTTGTCCCCTTTTCCTTTATATAAAGGGACTATACATGCTCTCTGCCAATCCCTAGGTACCTTCCCCTCTTTCATGCATTTATTAAATAAAAGTACCAACCACTCCAACACTATATCCCCCCCTGCTTTTAACATTTCTGTCATGATCCCATCAGTTCCAGCTGCTTTACCCCCTTTCATTCTAGGTAATGCCTCACGTACCTCCACCACACTTACATTCTGCTCTTCTTCACTCCTAAAAGATGGTATTCCTCCCAGGCCAGTTTAGTTTTGATGTTACTTCCTTGTTTACGAAAGTTCCTGTTGATGATTTATTAAGTTTCTTATCTGAAGAACTCGTTAACTATGATTTACCATTGCCAGTTCCTACTATCATTAAACTTATTAAACTTTGCATTGTTGATGCAAAATTTGTATTTAATGATAAGTTTTACACTCAGAAGTTTGGTATGGCAATGGGAAATCCTCTTTCACCCGTTCTTAGTAACCTATACATGGAATTTTTTGAAACAAGGTTGCTTAACACAATCCTCCCTAATAGAGCTAAATGGTTCAGATATGTTGATGATATTTTGTGTCTTATGCCCAAAAATGTAGATATACACCATTTCCTTGGAAAATTAAATAGCTTAGCCCATTCTATAAACTTTACTGTTGAGTTTGAAGAAAATAATTCATTGCCTTTTCTAGATGTTTTAATTATTAAGGGTAATAATGAATTCAAATTTAAAATTTACAGAAAACCTACAAATAACTGTTCCTATGTCCACTATTATTCCTCGCATCAAGATAGAGTCAAACTGTCTGTTTTCTCATCAATGTTTTTGAGAGCTTTACGAATTTGTAGTCCTGAGTTCATAGATGAGGAAATATCCAAAATTTATGAAATAGGTAATGATTTAAAATACCCAAGAAATGTAATTGATAAATCTTTTAAAGTCGCTAGAAATACTTTTTACAATCCAAAAAGGGATAACCAGCCTTATTCAACTAAAAATATATTGGTTCTCCCTTACCATGAAAACTTGGTTTATAAGCCTTCTCTTCTTAAGACTTTTAATATTAAAGTTGTATTCAAAAATCTTGATACAGTAAAAAAAACTTTTGATAAAGAATTCCCCCCAAAATGCTGATGGATGTGTCTATAAGATTCCTTGTAAAATTTGCGATAAAGTTTAAGGTCAAACTGGTAAAAATCTCGAACTAAAATTAAAACAACATAAATATAGCATTAGAACTGGACAAGATTCCAATGCTCTATTTATTCATGTAAGAGATTTTAACCATCCAATTGATTTTCAAAAAGTTGAGAAAGTAGTATCAAGCAAGTCCATGGTCGACAGGAATATAATTGAATCTTGTTTCATAAAAAGCAGTTTTGACAATAATATGAATATTTCCTTTGGTTTATATAAATTAGATCCATTTATAATTAATAGAATTTGGGAAGAATTTAATAATACACTGGACAAATAATAATTTTTAAATTTTCTTGGGTAGAATAGTTTGTGGGTGAGTTGTGCAAAGGACCTATCCAAGTTGAGTCGGCGCGCGTCAGGTGTTTAACCGTTGTGGGATCTGATAGTGAGGTGCTGGCCAGACCCCTTATATAGCTTCCTTGGATGCTTTACTTTCATAGTTCCTTGATAATGTGAGTAGTCACGAAAGCGCTTGGAATTTCTCTATTCTTACAGAGTGGTTGTTTTGCATATTCTGAAATCACCTGTTTACTGTGATCTTATTGCATATATATATATATATATATATATATATATATATATATATATATATATATATATATATATATATATATATATACATATATATATATATATATATATATATATATATATATATATATATATATATATATATATATATATATATATATATATATATATATATGTCGTGCCGAATAGGCAGAACTTGCGGTCTTGGCTTAAATAGCAACGCTCATCTTGCCATATAGGACAAGTGAAAATTTGTGTATGCAATAATTTCGCCAAAACCATCATATATATATATATATATATATATATATATATATATATATATATATATATATATATATATATATATATATATATATATATATATATATATATATATATATATATATATAGGGAGGTATCACCTCTAGAACTGTCCTGGGGACCCTCATCCTCAGAGAAAAGAATAAACTTGCTTTATGGAAAACTCAAGGTTCTCCCTGAAGCTGTTTGAGAATTTTCTCCTACCTCCCTTTATATTTCAAGTATGTTTTATTTAGAGACAAAATACATTGGACAAACATTCACAAAAATACAACAGAAAGTAAAACAACATAGGAAACTCAGAGCTACATCTCGAATACTTCGCCCAGCTCCCCGGCGTTGGGCCGCGTGTCCAGAATGCTGCAAGCATTTCCTCTCTGGATCGCAACACTGAGTCTCTGAAAGAGGAAGCTAGTCGCCCTGTGGTCCTTGGTTTCTATGATGAGCTTTTCATCCAGCTCTTTGAGGAACTTTAGAGCATACTTGCCCCATGCTCCAAGGGTCTCCGACCCTATTGGAATGAAGTTATGGGAAGGGGGAAGGTCTTTATATTTTCGGATCTTCTGGGTCTCCCTGTGGCTGGCAGCTCCACCCCCTTCCACTACGGAGTATGGCAAGTAGGTGTCTGCCAATGTGGCAGCACAGGTGTAGTCCCAGGCAATCTGCTTTCCATCCTTCCAGGGTAACGTAGTGGCTCCATCAGGACGCTTTTGACTTCCATCAGACCTCTGTACTTGGGGTTGCCGTTGAGCTGGGCAACGGGCTGTGGCGACCCTTCTCTTTATTATGTCATTGACCTCCTCATGTCCGGCATACTTCCCTTCTGCTGTGTGACACACGAGACCATGAAGTCCGAATTGATCAGCTGTCGCCCTGCCGCAAATACACCTATGTTCGGTGAGGATGGGGGCGGCTAGGCGAAGAGCAACACCAATCCGAATGGCCTGTGGGTCGAGACGGGTGCCCAGGGAGGAATTGGGAACAGCTAACAGGAAATCTCCTGAGTGTGGTGCCTTCACTGCCAGGAGACGAGCTTTGTTCTTTCCTGAAGCATTGGAGAGCATTGTGTTGGCGATTTTTTCCATGATCGGTTTGTCCCTGTGGGACTGTTTGTGCTGTTTGGGAGGAGCTGGTCTACTGGAGGAGTCTGCAAGGGTGTCCCACCGAATCGCTGCTTCAGTAAACCTGGGGTCTTGAGCTCCTACCACGTCTCTCAAGCGTTCGGGCACTATCTTCTTGACTAATGCACTGGAAGCCGAACACGAAGACAGAAAAG
This sequence comes from Cherax quadricarinatus, assembly GCF_038502225.1. Lineage (NCBI taxonomy): Eukaryota > Metazoa > Arthropoda > Malacostraca > Decapoda > Parastacidae > Cherax > Cherax quadricarinatus. The sequence goes on along the minus strand of NC_091302.1, from coordinate 51,950,878 downwards.
CAGGTAAAGCAACATGCGTTGCTTTACGCACCCCTATACCTCCCAGTCGCACTGGGAGGGTTGCCTGATCCCATTGCTCATCCTCTAGTGACAGGTTCAGTGCCTTCTTAAAAGTTGATCTCAGGTGTGCGTCATATTCATCGAGTGTTGGGTTGTCAAAAGTAAGTGAGTCTTGGCATAGTAAGACACCTTGTGAGGAGATACAGAGCATCATGGGCATCAAGATCGCTTATTCTCTCCTCCATTCTCATCAGGTCATTCAATTTGTCCCTGAGGACAGTGTCGATGGCCTGGTGACCCAGCGGTGCCCCCAAGACGGAGTTGTAGTTGAGACTTCTGGGAGGATTCTTCGCACAGCATTGATTATTTCCTGGTTCGCTGTGATGATTTCACACTTGGAGGGATTGAGGATGAGTCCCAAGTCTTCTCCCTGTGTTTTCACCAGTTGTAGGTCCCCCACCAGGGACTCTTCAGTACCTGCAGAGTGCCGTCATCCAGGTACCAGATACTGAGCTCACTGCGTAGGCTGGAAGTTAGTTCTCTTACTGCCAAGCAGAAGAGAAGTGGAGCGAGTGGGTCACCCTGCTGAACACCCTCTGATGATTGAATTTCATGTTCTCCAAACAAAAGAATTGAGGGTTTGCTGTAGCCGGCAGAAATGAAGGGAAAAAGACTGGGGAACCGATCCCGAACAACTGGAAAAACAGAATCTCTCTTCACCATATTAAAGGCATTTCTAAAATCAAGTTCGACCATGCCCTTGTTTTCTGGTAGGTCCCTGATGTAGGCCCTTGCGGCATGAGCTGCAGCTTCACTGCCTTGAGAGACCCCAAAGCCCAGTTGGTGTGGCTGGAGTAAAGTGGCAGCTTCTAGGCGAATGTTTCTCACTGCTGCTTTGGCAACGAGACGGCGAAGAGTGTTTCCAACTGTAATGGGTCTGATTCCCCCATCCCTCTTCTTTAAAGCACATCTACCTCTCGTTTACAATATTTTAACTACACGACGTTTCAGTCCCTCCTTGACCATTACCAGGCTGTGAGTGAGGGAGAAAGGTTAGAAAGTCGAGTCATGTGGCAGCGAGAAGGTAGCCGAGGCCATTCCTAGCCAAACGTGCTGTGAATATTACAACTTCGACCTGTGACCCTTCACACGCATTGACTTGCGAAAGACAAGCACTCGAACTGTACAACAAAGTTTTAGTGGGAAAAACGTTTTACTTTTTGTGTAGCTAGTTGACGTTTTTTCTACAGTCCTTAGTTGATATGTTTGACGCTGGCCGGTTGGTACGTTACACAGGTAACTGACAGAAGGTGTAGGGATGGATCTGCTCGAGTCAGCAACGATGGTTCGGTCTCTTATGTATGCGAAGTGTATGCACAGACGATCTATTCAGGTTTGCTGCTGTTGTATCCTAAATGAGCTTAACAGTAGTACACGCTTTGAGTAACAGATCTATTGAGAAAGCTGTGGCAAGCCTTGGCAGCTTTTCTAGCCTGGAATCTTCCTGGAATAAACTGATGCTTATAAGGTACGCACAGGTAGATGTACAGTACCTTCGGTTTTAGCCAAATAGTCGCTTTACAGAGACTCAAAATCGCTTGTCCATATAATAAACACTTTGTGGAATACCCTGCAGAAATGATTTAAAATTAAGTCCGTCCTAAAATTTTCTCTTATACATTTAAAGATACATTTTTTTCATTTATGTTAATTTATTTCATTTATGTTAATTTAGAAATTAATAATATTGTACCAAAAGAACCTTAGAAAACTTATCTAACCTTATTATGACAAGCGCAATTTAATTTAGCATAATCAAACTAAATATATTTTAGATAAGTTTTCAATAATTTAATAATAAACACACAATGGAATATATTTTTTTCGTTAGATTCATTCAGAATGATTCTTGCGAAATTACCGCATACACAAATTTTCGCTTGCCTTATTTGGCAAGAAGAGCATTCCAATTTAAGCCAAAATCGCAAGTTTTACCTATTCGGCACGACATATATATGTAAATATATATATATATATATATATATATATATATATATATATATATATATATATATATATATATATATATATATATATATATTTATATATTTATATATATATATATATATATATATATATATATATATATACATATGTATATATATATATATATATATATATATATATATATATATATATATATATATATATATATATATATATATATATATTTACATATATATATATATATATATATATATATATATATATATATATATATATATATATATATATATATATATACATATATATATATATATATATATATATATATATATATATATATATATATATATATATATATATATATATATATATATATATATATATATATATATATATAAATATATGTATTGATTTCTTCCTGGAGCCATCTGAACATTCCTCTTCCCATTCCTGCTTTGACAAAGTGACACCGTTCTACATATGCTTGAAAAACACTAGAAGAGCGGAATCCCGTATATATATAAAGAATAATTAAAAGAGCTCCACGAATGTTTTAAAACGTGTCTATTAAGATTTAACCCCAGCAAAATCAGAACTATAAAACTGATGGATGGAGAAAAAGGCTGAAGGGAAAGATCTCACAGAAACTGTCAAAGAAGGATTCCTTAGAATAATTATTATCTAGAGTCTCTCCTCTGATGCTCACGTTAACATATCATCAGAAACGCTAAGACACCTTGACAAAAAAATGATTAGAATTCTCCCTTTTGTTTCATATATTTACCTAGTATAACACAAAGTGAGAACCCTCACAGTGGAGCATTGAGACCGGTTTCTAAGGTGAGAGGAAATGTACTATGAAAAAATAATGCAAGATCTAGGTCTTAAGTTAGTGTAGTAATGATGGGAGAGAAGGGATATGATCACAATATAGAAGATACTCCGGGTAATAGAGAAAATGGGGATTGGGTTTATACCAGTGATGTTACAAGAACGAGAAGAAACGATTATAAATTACTCGTCTGTTTAAGTCAAAAGGATATTAAAAAATATTTCTTCAACTTAAGAAAGGAGACTTTCACAATCACACACACACACACACACACACACACACACACACACACACACACACACACACACACACACACACACACACACACACACGAACACACACTCATGCTTGGCACCACACCTTCCATCAGGCAGCCTGGTGGTTTCACTATTCTTCCTCTCATGCAGCCTAAGCTTTACAGACACTGCCGCCCCTCAATACGCCCTGAAATATTTTCGACCCTACTCCTTCATTCCTCTTGAATGCCTCGGCTCGATATATGATATTTCAAATCCTCTCCCTCTTCCATTCGTTCAGCTATTTTTCACACTCACACTTTCGTCACCATCAAAAACATTTCAATATCTCTTGCACTCCCATTCACTCGCCATCCCTCTCACTCGCTTTTGGAGGTCCTTGAATCACTGCATAATAAAAGGAATTTATTCCTTGTATTTGAGCTCAATGCTTTAGAGTTTTCGTCACGTGTGCAAGATATCAGTCACTACATCTCTCGGTGTATACACAAAATTACGATCTCGACTTGACAGAATTTCGCAAGGAATCGTTGCTGTAATGATGAGTCTGACTTGAAAGGTCTCTCTACCTGACTATGTATTTAGATATGCTTCAGACATATTACAAAGTAAATAAACGAGAATACACATATTTCTCTACAATACATCTAGATGCTAATTTGGTCACACAATTTTAGTCAGTGATATGATCATGTGACCTCGAAATTAAGGTAGGTTTAGCATCAGGTTTCTACTGGCCTTGTGAGACACAGAAATTGGGACTCGACTGTACCATTCCTAACTCGAATATTTTGATCCGTAATATGTATATTTTTTACTATATACATTTTTCTGTGCTGGAAAAATAAAAACAAAATTTGGAAAAATAATCAAAAGATATACTGAAGAAATGGACCAAGGCCTAAGGCCTAAGGCCTTGGTAAGATGAAGACTGAATTCTTTTGTTTGTCTTCGTGATCACTTTTTTTTCCAGATAGCGGATTTATATGGTTATTTAAAGAATAATAAGACACAATACCGTGACTGGAACAATACACAAATAACCCGGACATAGGACAGAGGAGCTAACTACGAAGTTTCGGTCCAACTTGGACCATTAACTATCCAAGTCGGACCGAAACGTCGTCATAAGCTCCGTGCTCTTATGTGCGGGATGTTCATGTACGTAATTATTTCATTATATTTTCATTCTTGAATATATTCAACACATCTCTTATGTTCTTATGTTCGAGAATCTTTCTACCCCCGGAGCCCGGCCATGGGACAGGCTCGAGAATACTCTGATTTATAAACATCTATCTACTTTACCCTGGGCTTACCCAGGATAAGCTGGTGATTCTGTTACCTCTGTTACGCTCTCTGTAACACATTACAATAACATTAGACATATCAGCCACAAATAAATTGTTCCTACTTACACTGAAAGGCCAATATGAATTACATTTACCATCATATACGTGAGAAATCAAGCAATAATATTGATTTTCATTTATGCAGGGTACGTCAGTAATGCTTCGCTATGTTTTTGGAATCCCTAGTTATATATATTTATATGTTTTAATGGGATAATAAGACAGAATTTAATTTTACTTAGGGATAATCCTTTTATCGTGTTCTAGTACGTGGTTTTATAGTAAGGGGATTAATGGTTGAGCATTAGCTTCCACTGTGCTGCTTTCATTTTTCTTACAAACTCTTCAGGCCTCTGCAGAGTGTCTCGATCGAATTGGACTATCACATCGATATTTGCCAAGCAACCACAGGGGCGCACATTGAGCGCCTTTAATGCTGCCCTATATCACATGAAACTGAATGAAATCCTGCATCTGAAACTATTAAATCCAATCACCAGCCTCGAGAACAAGTAATTGTACTCCTCTTTACCTTTGCAGCAAGAGTGAAAAAGCACGGTACCATGCAGAGACTGTACCTAACATACACATAACCTTTATAATAATTCCATACGACACCAACAAGTAGTTAATTAAGTCACATGTGCAGCAGTGACTTAATCGGATGCTGAGATGCCTCAGCCGGGTATCTAAGCATCCGATGCTGAGATGCCTCAGCCGGGTATCTAAGCATCCGATGCTGAGATGCCTCAGCCGGGTATCTAAGCATCCGATGCTGGGATGCCTCAGCCGGGCATCTAAGCATCCGATGCTGAGATGCCTCAGCCGGGCATCTAAGCATCCGATGCTGAGATGCCTCAGCCGGGCATCTAAGCATCCGATGCTGAGATGCCTCAGCCGGGCATCTAAGCATCCGATGCTGAGATGCCTCAGCCGGGCATCTAAGAATCCGATGCTGAGATGCCTCAGCCGGGCATCTAAGCATCCGACGCTGAGATGCTCGACCGAGGTTCATGTGTGTAACACTTATACATAACATGATGTGATGGAAGACAATAACAGAGGTTTATTAAATCATTTCATCTCACTAAACCATATCTTTTATTAACCCTTTTATTCTCACCACTGCTGGTTTACCCTGACGTACAAAAGTATTGTACACTGTTATTTTAAATCACAGCTGGTTTACCTCTATCATATTTAACTATATTGAGGCTGTCGTCTCATACCAACAAGGAAATGAATCCATCACGTTTCATTCTTGTTATTATTGTTATAATTCTTCTCATTAACATTGTTATCATTTTTATTAACATTGTTATCATTCTTATTAATATTGTTATCATTCTTATTAACATTGTTATCATTCTTATTAATATTTTTATCATTCTTATTAATATTGTTATCATTTTTATTAACATTGTTATCATTCTTATTAATATTGTTATCATTCTTATTAATATTGTTATCATTCTTATTAATATTGTTATCATTCTTATTAATATTGTTATCATTCTTATTAATATTGTTATCATTCTTATTAATATTGTTATCATTCTTATTAATATTGTTATCATTCTTATTAATATTGTTATCATTCTTATTAATATTGTTATCATTCTTATTAATATTGTTATCATTCTTATTAATATTGTTATAAATCTTATTAACATTGTTATCATTATTGTTATTATTGGTATTATCATTCTTATCATTAATATTATTATTATTATTATTATTATTATTATTATTATTATTATTATTATTATTATTATTATTATTATTATTATTGCTGTTATTCTTCATAATTATATTCATCAAATATATAACACGTCAAAACTGAAAATATCGTTTGTAATACCTAACTGATATTAATTAGAAAATAAAAGTTGCAAGCCTTGCTGCAATGTTGACATTAAAAGAAAAAATACATCTGTGTCTCACTGATGTATATCGCTGTGTAGGTATATATGTTTAAGTATACTGAGTATACGATGCGAGTTAACTTTATTTCCTATTTTATGGATTCGAGAATCCATCTGTGATAGTGTACAGGTGACAAGTAGCGTTAATGACCCCTGTGTTGTCTATTGGTTTTAAACCCAGTAAATCAGCCAAACTCTGAAGCGGAAACCGGGAGGACTTAACATAATTGTGGTTCAATACGAGAGAGATTTTTGCTCACAGTGGTACGGTAAGCTATCGAACTTCTGTCCATTAATTAGTACTTGTAGGCTGAGTACACACACACACACACACACACACACACACATACACACACACACACACACACACACACACACACAGTAACAGAGTCACTGCCACTCACAGCGATACAGACATTCACATCCTTGAAAGAGTTCAGCCCTTCTGATGCTACTTTTGTCATGAAGCTTCCGATTTTTTCACTAGCGCTTCATATCTGAACATCACATCTTACGAACAGGTTAGCTTATCTGCTTAAATGTTAGAAGATTCTCGAGATCAGATAACTATGTTGCTGCGAGCTGTAACATCAGACGTTAGAGCAGAAGCAGCAGCAGACCATAATAGCAACAGCAGCAGTGACAAACCTTTGCAACAGAAACAACAGTAAACCTTAGCTACAGCGGCAACAGGAGATTTGTACACCAACAGCAGCAACAGCACTTCTTTACAACAACAGCTGCACACCCTAACAACAGCATCAGTAGCAAAACTTTACAGCAGCAGCAGCAGCAACAACACTACCCCCATCAGTCAACAAGGTAGACTGGCAGTCGTCTCTTTTACTAAAACAAAAAGACTAATCTTTCAGCTCTGTGTATGTGCCTTTCTTTTTGATGCCTGCATTCATGCTAGAGTTTTAGAGAGAGGGAGCCAGGAAAAGCTGCCCCGATATTAGTTGATGGAGGAGAGAGAATGGTGCTGGCTACAGATAGGAGGGATGATGCCTGAGGCAGCTTCAAGCTGCCTTCCTCTCCTTTTATCCTATATTGCCCTCTGTCTTAACAATACCTGTCATCCCTATCTATTTAGACGGTGTCTCAAGTGAACGCCTCCTGGAAACATTTTGTCAGTTGCTTAGTGTATAGTAAGGGCTCAATTACCCGTTTACTAATTGTCACACAGTTCACACACACACACACACACACACACACACACACACACACACACGCACCAGTTTGGAACCCACACCTAGCCAAGCACGTGAAGAAACTAGAGGAAGTGCAAAGGTTTGCAACAAGACTAGTCCCAGAGCTAAGAGGTATGTCCTACGAGGAGAGGTCAGGAGAGATAGGGGGGACATGATAACGACATACAAAATACTGAGAGGAATTGACAAGGTGGACAAAGACAGGATGTTCCAGAGATTGGACACAGTAACAAGGGGACACAGTTGGAAGCTGAAGACACAGATGAATCACAGGGATGTTAGGAAGTATTTCTTCAGCCACAGAGTAGTCAGTAAGTGGAATAGTTTGGGAAGCGATGTAGTGGAGGCAGGATCCATACATAGCTTTAAGCAGAGGTATGATAAAGCTCACGGTTCAGGGAGAGTGACCTAGTAGCGACCAGTGAAGAGGCGGGGCCAGGAGCTCGGACTCGACCCCCGCAACCTCAACTAGGTGAGTACAACTAGGTGAGTACACACACACACACACACACACACACACTATATATATATATATATATATATATATATATATATATATATATATATATATATATATATATATATGTATATATATATATATATATATATATATATATATATATATATATATATATATATATATATATATATATATATATATATATATATATATATATATATATATAACGAATTTATGTTAAGAGAAATTTTGTTATTGCATGTACCTTACTTAAAATCTATGAATGCTAGATAGCATGTATCGTGTGGTTCTTCAGCCTTACATAGCTAAAATATTGATTATGTGATTTAAAAAACCTTTCGTGATAGAGACTGTGCAGTGCTCTAAAGTTAGCTACAAAACAATTAAGTTTCTGAACTGGATGAAAGGTTAAATTTTCTTGGCTGGTGTTATTCTTCTTCTTCTTCTTCTTCTTCTTCTTCTTCTTATTATTATTATTATTATTATTATTATTATTATTATTATTATTATTATTATTATTATTATTATTATTATTATTATTATTATTATTAATCTCCCAGCCCATGTGAGCCACTAAGGGCAAGAATTATTGTAGACTCAATCCTCCTTCCACTAACCTCACTACTGGCACCCTATCAACCAAGCTTCCCTGTTTAACACCGAGAAACAGAAATGTCTACAATTTCCACAAAGATTCCCTGGGCTCACCACGAAGGGAAGCAGTAAACAGCCACGCCGAGGCGGGCGCATTTAAGGTGTAAGATAAACAGAAAATATAACCCCTGCATCTGCATTTTCTTACACGGACATACGACGCACTTTAGACCCTCTTTCAGGTAAATACATAAGACAAGTGCCGAGTGGAGGTGTGTGTGCAGTAGTAGTAGTAGTAGTAGTGGCAGACGGAGGTGGGCCATCCCTCTCTCCGCCACCAGGAAGTCCACCCATTCGCACTTCCTCCACTTCTTCCACCTTAGCCATATTTCTTGTTTCCACTTCATAACCTTCTATAGCATGCTCGTGTTGGGGAGGATTTCCTTCTCTGGGGTATTTTGTAGTTCCCCGTGAGTCTTCACACCGCAGTAAAATAGTTATTTGTGATCGCCGCAGCCCGAGAGGCTTTTGTATAGTCTCCTCTTTTGCTGTTTGTTCCTCTTCTGAACTTAAGTTGTTGTTGTTTTTTATTTTCATTTCAGCCAGTTAGTCGAAGGTGAGCTCTGTATGATCGCTCACATCCAGTGAGGCTCACAAGCCTCTAGTTCACCAGTCTCTCTCTCTCTCTCTCTCTCTCTCTCTCTCTCTCTCTCTCTCTCTCTCTCTCTCTCTCTCTCTCTCTCTCTCTTGTCATGTTCTTAACATGTTGACATATGAAGTTTTCGAGCACCACTTTCTTCAGCTGAGACTTCCACGTATCTGGTCTCCCATATTGTTCCGGGTCAGTTTCTTGCTGAGTGAAGTCTCCGGCGATCAGTAAGGGTTTTCCTTAGCCATGTGGTCGCTCTACACTACCTCCTCTCATTTCATTCCTATGCATTCCTCATATTCTAGGCTACTGCTTCTTAAGTATTATCTTGAATCCCCCCTGTCTTGATGGTGGCAGTAATGTGGTCTTTGGGCCTCACTACTTCTTATCTCAGCCTTAAAAAGTTACACCATTTTATTAGCAGCTGCACTCTTTCTCATAATATATCTCTATTACGAAGGCCACAATGACAGGTCCTGCCACTGCTCTTCACTCTTTAACTCACTGCTGTAGTAGGACCTGATTAGCATCTCTTAGTTGGCCTACTGCGGAGTTTTTTTTTTCGTATGGTCTTACGTTTTCTCGTATGCAATCCCATCGGCATTAGTACCCCAGACTTAAGCTTTCTGTCTGTTACATATGCTCGAGTTACTTACACCACAACTTGTAGTCTCTTGCTTTGGACGTGTGGTAGTTGAGGGGCAGTTGATTTTTCTCATCTGGTCTGGTGTTCTAGTGGAGAGTGAGAACCTGGAATGATATATAAATGTGGACAATATGAACAAAATACCCTCAATAAAGATGACGTTTCGCTCACAGGAGACTGATAAATCCCACTGGGTAGGTGAAAGGTGTCCACTGCATATATTTACTCCATAATGTGAGGGGTGGACTCTGGAATAGGGTAGGTGAAGTTTGGGGTGCCAGGTTGTGTTTTGTTCATGCCGTATGCTTTAGAGGGATAAATTTCTTGTGTGGGATGAACATCAAAATGGTATACAATACCGACAGGTTGGTAGATAAGACACATAGGCAACAATTAGGCAACTTTATTCCGAAACGTTTCGCCTACACAGTAGGCTTCTTCAGTCGAATACAGTATTTAAGTCTCCGCACTGTCGCTTGATCTTCAGATAGTTCCTGACTATGGAACTGAACTTCTCCAGGCTGAGGGACTGACAACCTCGAATTCTAGTAGGACTTCAAGGGTGACGGACTGATTACATCGTCTTCACATCTCTACTGTTCCTGCCTACTTTCTGTATTCGACTGAAGAAGCCTACTGTGTAGGCGAAACGTTTCGGAATAAAGTTGCCTAACTGTTGCCTATGTGTCTTACCTACCTTCTTGTGTGGGAACTGTTGTTGACCGATATGAACAGTCTGTGGTGGCGTGAGAAATGCAGTCGTCTTGTAACTACAGCAAATATTATTATCTTGGGGGAGCGCTAAACTCATAAAGATTATACAGCACTTGTGGGTGGGGGGAAGGGATGGTAGGCATTCAGGCTCAATTCAGGGAACCGGAAGACAGATCCAATTCAGGGAATTGGAAGACAGATCCAATTCAGGGAACTGGAAGACAGATTCAATTCAGGAAACTGGAAGACAGATTCAATTCAGGGAACTGCAGGACAGATCCAATTCAGCGAACTAGAAGATAGGTCCAGTTCAGGGAACTGGAGGACAGATCCAATTCAGGAAACTGGAAGACAGATCCAATTCAGGGAACTGGAAGACAGATTCAATTCAGGGAACTGGAAGACAGATCCAATTCAGGGATCTGAAGGACAGATCCAATTCAGGGAACTGGAAGACAGATCCAATTCAGGGAACTGGAGGACAGATCCAATTCAGGGAACTGGAAGACAGATCCAATTCAGGGAACTGGAGGACAAATCCAGTTCCCTAGATAACAACAGTAATGCTCTCTTCTTCACATCTTCCCATTTCCCAGATGCTGTATGACCCTTAATGATTTAGAGACCTATCTCCTGCGTACCTGCCTCCTTCCCTTCCTACCCCATGAAATTCATACCTCCAAGCACTCTCCTTCTCACCCAGAATCTTCTTCCTTCTTCCAAAGAAAACTTCTTTCCTCCCAACTCTTTTCCTTCCCTCCCAGAACTTTTCCTTCCCTCCCCGCACTTTTCCTTCCATCCCAGAACTTTTCCTTCCCTCCCCGCACTTTTCCTTCCCTCTCTGCACTTTTCCTTCCTCTCAAAACCCTCCCTACTTGCATTCTTCCTTTCTCTCAGCACTCTCCCTTCCTCCTAGCATTTAATTTCACTCCCAACATTTTCAGTTTCTCAGTACCCTTTCTAGAGTGAAAATGCCCGTTGAGAAAAGTACGCCCCGTTCTTCAATGCCCTAATGCCACTATTGTACCAAACAGACATTCTTTCTTCCTCTGCGAGAACCATCCGTCCTTGCATCCTTTCTCTGTCCTAACACGCTCCCTCCGTAGCATCCTTCTTCCTTCCCAGAATCCTCCTTCTTTGTTCCCTCCGACACCCAGCACACGGTAGCACTGGCTGCTCCGCCTGGGTCGTCCGCTTTAACCTCCACAGCGTAAATATGTCTCCTGAGGGATTTATCGTTGCTCGTCTCCTCCTTTGGCTGATGAACTGCAGACATAGTTATTGTATTCTTCACACCCATGTAGCTAGTGTCTTCTTTACTCCCATGTAGCTAGTGTCTTCTTTGCTCCCTTGTAGCTAGTGTCTTCTTTGCACGCATGTAGCTAGTGTCTTCTTTACACGCATGTAGCTAGTGTCTTCTTTACTCCCATGTAGCTAGTGTCTTCTTTACTCCCATGTAGCTAGTGTCTTCTTTACACCCATGTAGCTAGTGTCTTCTTTACTCCCATGTAGCTAGTGTCTTCTTTGCTCCCTTGTAGCTAGTGTCTTCTTTGCTCCCTTGTAGCTAGTGTCTTCTTTGCTCCCTTGTAGCTAGTGTCTTCTTTGCACGCATGTAGCTAGTGTCTTCTTTACACGCATGTAGCTAGTGTCTTCTTTACTCCCATGTAGCTAGTGTCTTCTTTACTCCCATGTAGCTAGTGTCTTCTTTACACCCATGTAGCTAGTGTCTTCTTTACTCCCATGTAGCTAGTGTCTTCTTTGCTCCCTTGTAGCTAGTGTCTTCTTTGCTCCCTTGTAGCTAGTGTCTTCTTTGCTCCCTTGTAGCTAGTGTCTTCTTTGCTCCCTTGTAGCTAGTGTCTTCTTTGCTCCCTTGTAGCTAGTGTCTTCTTTACTCCCTTGTAGCTAGTGTCTTCTTTGCTCCCTTGTAGCTAGTGTCTTCTTTGCTCCCTTGTAGCTAGTGTCTTCTTTGCTCCCTTGTAGCTAGTGTCTTCATTACTCCCTTGTAGCTAGTGTCTTCTTTGCTCCCTTGTAGCTAGTGTCTTCTTTGCTCCCTTGTAGCTAGTGTCTTCTTTGCTCCCTTGTAGCTAGTGTCTTCTTTGCTCCCTTGTAGCTAGTGTCTTCTTTACTCCCTTGTAGCTAGTGTCTTCTTTGCTCCCTTGTAGCTAGTGTCTTCTTTGCTCCCTTGTAGCTAGTGTCTTCTTTGCTCCCTTGTAGATAGTATCTTCTTTGCTCCCTTGTAGCTAGTGTCTTCTTTACACCCATGTAGCTAGTGTCTTCTTTGCTCCCATGTAGCTAGTGTATTCTTTGCTCCCTTGTAGCTAGTGTCTTCTTTACTCCCTTGTAGCTAGTGTCTTCTTTGCTCCCTTGTAGCTAGAGTCTTCTTTACACCCATGTAGCTAGTGTCTTCTTTACACCCATGTAGCTAGTGTCTTCTTTACACCCATGTAGCTAGTGTATTCTTTGCTCCCTTGTAGCTAGTGTCTTCTTTACACCCATGTAGCTAGTGTCTTCTTTACTCCCATGTAGCTAGTGTCTTCTTTGCACCCATGTAGCTAGTGTCTTCTTTACTCCCATGTAGCTAGTGTCTTCTTTACACCCATGTAGCTAGTGTCTTCTTTGCTCCCTTGTAGCTAGTGTCTTCTTTGCTCCCTTGTAGCTAGTGTCTTCTTTGCTCCCTTGTAGCTAGTGTCTTCTTTGCTCCCTTGTAGCTAGTGTCTTCTTTGCTCCCTTGTAGCTAGTGTATTCTTTACACCCATGTAGCTAGTGCCTTCTTTACTCCCTTGTAGCTAGTGTCTTCTTTACACCCATGTAGCTAGTGTCTTCTTTACACCCATGTAGCTAGTGTCTTCTTTACACCCTTGTAGCTAGTGTCTTCTTTACACCCTTGTAGCTAGTGTCTTCTTTACACCCTTGTAGCTAGTGTCTTCTTTACACCAATGTAGCTAGTGCCTTCTTTACTCCCTTGTAGCTAGTGTCTTCTTTACACCCATGTATCTAGTGTCTTCTTTACACCCATGTAGCTAGTGTCTTCTTTACACCCTTGTAGCTAGTGTCTTCTTTACACGCATGTAGCTAGTGTCTTCTTTACACCCTTGTAGCTAGTGTCTTCTTTACACGCATGTAGCTAGTGTCTTCTTTACTCCCTTGTAGCTAGTGTCTTCTTTACACCCTTGTAGCTAGTGTCTTCTTTACACGCATGTAGCTAGTGTCTTCTTTACACCCATGTAGCTAGTGTCTTCTTTACTCCCATGTAGCTAGTGTCTTCTTTACACCCTTGTAGCTAGTGTCTTCTTTACACCCTTGTAGCTAGTGTCTTCTTTACACCCTTGTAGCTAGTGTCTTCTTTACTCCCATGTAGCTAGTGTCTTCTTTACTCCCATGTAGCTAGTGTCTTCTTTACACCCTTGTAGCTAGTGTCTTCTTTACTCCCATGTAGCTAGTGTCTTCTTTACTCCCATGTAGCTAGTGTCTTCTTTACACCCTTGTAGCTAGTGTCTTCTTTACACCCTTGTAGCTAGTGTCTTCTTTACACCCTTGGAGCTAGTGTCTTCTTTACTCCCTTGTAGCTAGTGTCTTCTTTACACCCATGTAGCTAGTGTCTTCTTTACTCCCTTGTAGCTAGTGTCTTCTTTACACCCTTGTAGCTAGTGTCTTCTTTACACCCTTGTAGCTAGTGTCTTCTTTACTCCCTTGTAGCTAGTGTCTTCTTTACACGCATGTAGCTAGTGTCTTCTTTACACCCTTGTAGCTAGTGTCTTCTTTACACCCTTGTAGCTAGTGTCTTCTTTACACCCTTGTAGCTTGTGTCTTCTTTACACCCTTGTAGCTAGTGTCTTCTTTACATGCATGTAGCTAATGCCTTCTTTACACCCTTGTAGCTAGTGTCTTCTTTACACCCTTGTAGCTTGTGTCTTCTTTACACCCTTGTAGCTAGTGTCTTCTTTACACCCTTGTAGCTTGTGTCTTCTTTACACCCTTGTAGCTAGTGTCTTCTTTACACCCTTGTAGCTTGTGTCTTCTTTACACCCTTGTAGCTTGTGTCTTCTTTACACCCATGTAGCTAGTGTCTTCTTTACTCCCTTGTAGCTAGTGTCTTCTTTACACCCTTGTAGCTAGTGTCTTCTTTACACCCTTGTAGCTAGTGTCTTCTTTACACGCATGTAGCTAGTGTCTTCTTTACACCCTTGTAGCTAGTGTCTTCTTTACACCCTTGTAGCTTGTGTCTTCTTTACACCCTTGTAGCTAGTGTCTTCTTTACTCCCATGTAGCTAGTGTCTTCTTTACACCCTTGTAGCTAGTGTCTTCTTTACACGCATGTAGCTAGTGTCTTCTTTACACCCATGTAGCTAGTGTCTTCTTTACACCCTTGTAGCTAGTGTCTTCTTTACACCCTTGTAGCTAGTGTCTTCTTTACACGCATGTAGCTAGTGTCTTCTTTACACCCATGTAGCTAGTGTCTTCTTTACACCCTTGTAGCTAGTGTCTTCTTTACACCCTTGTAGCTAGTGTCTTCTTTACACCCTTGTAGCTAGTGTCTTCTTTACTCCCATGTAGCTAGTGTCTTCTTTACACCCATGTAGCTAGTGTCTTCTTTACACCCTTGTAGCTAGTGTCTTCTTTACACCCATGTAGCTAGTGTCTTCTTTACACCCATGTAGCTAGTGTCTTCTTTACACCCATGTAGCTAGTGTCTTCTTTACACACATGTAGCTAGTGTCTTCTTTACTCTCATGTAGCTAGCGTCTTCTTTACACCCATGTAGCTAGTGTCTTCTTTACTCCCATGTAGCTAGTGTCTTCTTTACTCTCATGTAGCTAGTGTCTTCTTTACACCCTTGTAGCTAGTGTCTTCTTTACTCCCATGTAGCTAGTGTCATCTTTACACCCATGTAGCTAGTGTCTTCTTTAGTCTCATGTAGCTAGTGTCTTCTTTACACCCATGTAGCTAGTGTCTTCTTTACACCCATGAAGCTAGTGTCTTCTTTACTCCCATGTAGCTAGTGTCATCTTTACACCCATGTAGCTAGTGTCTTCTTTACACCCATGTAGGTAGTTTCTTCTTTACACCCATGTAGCTAGTGTCTTCTTTACACCCATGTAGCTAGTGTCTTCTTTGCACCCATGTAGCTAGTGTCTTCTTTGCTCACTTGTAGCTAGTGTCTTCATTACACCCATGTAGCTAGTTTCTTCTTTGCACCCATGTAGCTAGTGTCTTCTATACACCCATGTAGCTAGTTTCTTCTTTGCACCCATGTAGCTAGTGTCTTCTTTGCACCCATGTAGCTAGTGTCTTC
>NC_091302.1:51889917-51929917 GCF_038502225.1 Cherax quadricarinatus | reverse complement strand
TTGGGAAATGAAACTGCACAACTTCCTTTCGGACCTATTCTTTGTTCCTTTTCCGAAGCTGTTCCAGTGCAGGAAAGTAAGGGGGAACATTATAAGTGGCTAAAATATACATTCATCGCTTTATATTTACGCTCGATAGCATACAAAGCAAAGGCTACGTAGCTTACAAAGCTATTATACGCTGATACATAACTACAATGGATAACTATAATACACAGCTCACACAAACAACGATGAGCTGAAATTGACAGCTGTTCAACTGACTGCTGGTAAAAGGCAGTTTTGGTGAGTTGGATCCTATGATACAAAGCAATCTCCACCCATTAATTTCCCACCCTTTTCCATGTTTACTATTCGAGTACATATATGATGCACTGACAAGAAAAGCAGCAGCTGTATTTGTTATACAGTGACACGCCATCAAATATGTGAATGACGTTTGGGCCTGTGAATAGTGAAGATTGTGGTCTGTCGAGCACAATATGCAGTACATAAAATGCTGTACATTTTTTTTCTTGTTTCCGTGTTCATGTGACGGCTGTAATGTCGTATGTGAGGTGAAGTCTCAGCCTTATTAGCCTTCTGATGTTCTATTATTTTTACAGGTCCTTGATAATGTGAGAAATCACGAAAGCACACGAAACTTCAATATTTTTTTCACAGTGGTTGCTTTAGATATTGCAATAACACCTGTTTACTGTGACCATATTGTACATGTCTAGGAGTAGACATGAGAAATGCACCCCCTTACGGTGTATACATACAGATATGCTCCTCTTGGTATATATACGTAAAGATATGCTCATCTTGGTGTATATACCCCAGTGAGAGAGCTGGAAGCTGACTACTCATATGAAAATTTTATTAAGCCTCTGAAGAGAGAAACACGACCAGATTTTTCTCTTTATGAAGTGTTCTCTTTTTGCATTTACTGGCACAGGAGAAAAAGTCATCATTTTCAAGGCAACTCTTGTTGCAGAGTGCAATATGTTAAGCAAAAATACACTATGCACAAGCGAAATTTCGCTCTAAGTAGAGCGATATGTCGTCTGTAGAGATCCGCTCTGCACATAGTGTGTCTATACCATATTTGCCGGCATGTTTTGCCCACCAGAACTCAATATTTATTTTAGATATAATGATGACTGCCCAAAGAAAGAAGTGGAAATCGCAAGATGAAAACACAAAGAAGTAAAAGAGGGTGACTGGCAGAGATGCTCTGGCAATAAAGAAGCAGTTCAAGAAGCGCCCAAAGAAGATCAAGAGCCCTCATAGTGTGTACTGCAGCAATAACAAAAATTGGTACGTTATGGAAGGTAATTGAATGAGGTTGAAAAATACGAGCGTACTAAGAAAATAAACACGGAACGGATGAGGTTTGAGTCCTACCCGTTATGTAGTTTGTTTGCAACGTGTTATTGCGATTTTGTGTTAAGAGTGCACTGAGAGAGAGAGAGAGAGAGAGAGAGAGAGACTTATATAATAGCCTCTAAAGACTTACATACATCTACCGCACATAATATACCAAGCAACTTTCCAACAGATAGTTTCGTTCTATGATTCTCAGTGATCTCTAATCTTACACTATGTCACATTATTATTATTATTATTATTATTATTATTATTATTATTATTATTATTATTATTATTATATAATCCTGGGATCATAAAGCAACGAATCTCTATCCAGGGATAATAAGATGGTAGCTTCCATACAAAGAATCATAAATCCTTCTCCAGCATCAAGACTTTCCCTTTGCTCCATGAAAGAAATTCGACCTTGAGTTAGATACAAACATTCAGAAGCATGGCTGTCCACATCCATCCATCTCTCCGTGAGTGCTACATTATGCTGCTAGGCGACGCCCGGATTTAACACTGCCTTGATGTTGCCCACCGCGGTGTTTGAGCTTGTATACGCTGCACCTAAAGTTGCTGTAAAAATACAGTGACATGAGGATACAATACGTAAACTAATGAGACTAAGACTGCCTACAGTTTCTCAAGTCAGGTATTGATGAAGAGCTTCAAATCATGACTTGATAGAGCTGTTTATTAAGTCAGAAACTAGCGAAGTTCTCTGTCAAATCATGACTTAGTTTCGAAGTATTCCATATAAAGATTTGCAAGAACATGGGGTAGAGTAGAACCCATGGCGATTCCAGAGGTTTGAGAATAAAATTCATCTTGAAACGAAAAGAGATTAGAGTCCACACAAAGGCGGATAAGATCAAGAATGATCTCTCAGGAAACAAGACAAGTGTTTCCTGACGCAGGTCTTAGGCATATGATGACCCACCACTGGAGGTTTCGGCCATCTGACCGAGGCCTTCCACTGGCTTACTAGGCCACCCTTTTAAAAAAATATGACCTCACAGTATATAATTTACAGAGTTGTTCATCAGGTCATGACCGGATAAAGTTATCCCTTGAACGAAACGTTGTTTCAGTAAAGACTAGTTCTCCAAATTAATGTTATTAGTATGGTTATTATTATTATTATTATTATTAATGTTATTATACTCGTGAGCAGAAGAGCTAAGCTAGTAGAGGTCACACGGCGCCTGGAAAATATCAGGTAAATAAGGATATACGTTATTATATCCACTACAACATTGCGTATTATGTGGAGCGTGATGGCTTGGGAGGTTCTCAGCAGTGGCCGCATAAAGCAATGTTTTATGGTCAATGATGTTGTTGCAAACAGTGTTTAGAAGGAATTATTCATTCGTTTTTGGGGGAAGGCCACCTCTTAAATCAAAATACAGTCACGTGTTGGCAAACAAGCCAAGCGAGAATTAAAGATTAATGACCTTGTCCACGGCGGCGTTTCCTTCGTTTTTCATTTCTTCATTTACATTATTTACGTGTCTCGTTTACATCATTTACATAATCACGTTTTCAGCATTTAAAAAGCCACATTTTCAACGTTTGCAGTCCTCTTTCTCATCATTTTCTTGTCATGGTTCACTCATTTTCGTATAATTTTCTCACCATTTCTACGTAACGTTATATCATATATTTTTTTTATGGCCCGTGTTAGTCATTTTCACATCACATTCTCAATGTAAATCATTTTCCCAGTTTGTGTAGTGGGTTGCAAATTTTCATGATACATTTACATACATAATTATGTATACAAACGAATCATCTTCAGGTAGCTGCTTGCTAGACTGTTGCTTGCTACACTCAGTTGCTTAGGTTGTTTATGTTTAAACAAGCTGCGTTACTGAGTGCGATGGCTCGTGTGTGGTATCAGTGTCGTGAGTTGCTGACAATGCTTAGATGTTTATGAAATAATAGTCTGTCTCAGAAGAAGAGGGTTTGGTTGGCAGTCGAAAGCGATCCTCGTGTACGTTAATCCTTCTACATGTTCAAATTACTCTATCTTGACACTGATTCAGCTGCGCTGTTATTCTCTTATCAGGTGATGACGATGTTGTACGGGATCCTTCTGCACAGTGATTTTGTTGTACTGTGATCCAGTTGAGTAATTGTGTTGATCAGTCATCCTGCTGATCAGCCATAATACTGACCAACAATTCCAGTTGCCAGTCATGATACTGACCAACAATCTCAGTCACCAGTCTTAATATTGACCAACAGTCTCAGTTACCAGTCATAATACTGACCAACAATTCCAGTTGCCAGTCATAATACTGACCAACAATCCCACTTACCAGTCATAATACTGACCAACAATCCCAGTTGCCAGTCACAATACTGACCAACAATCTCAGTTACCAGTCTTAATACTGACCAACAGTCTCAGTTAAAAGTCATAATACTAACCAACAATTCCAGTTACCAGTCATAATACTGACCAACAATCCCACTTACCAGTCATAATACTAACCAACAATCCCACTTAGCAGTCATAATACTGACAAACAATCCCAGTAACCAGTCATAATACTGACCAACAATCTCAGTTACCAGTCATAATACAGGCCAACAACCCCACTTACCAGTCATAATACTGACCAACAATCCCAGTTACCAATCATAATACTGACCAACAATCCCAGTAACCAGTCATAATACTGACCAACAATCCCAGTTACCAGTCATAATACTGACCAACAATCCCAGTTACCAATCATAATACTGACCAACAATCTCACTTACCAGTCATAATACTGACCAACAATCTCAGTTACCAGTCATAATACTGACCAACAATCCCACTTACCAGTCATAATACTGACCAACAATCCCAGTTGCCAGTCACAATACTGACCAACAATCTCAGTTACCAGTCTTAATACTGACCAACAATCCCAGTTGCCAGTCACAATACTGACCAACAATTCCAGTTGCCAGTCATAATACTGACCAACAATCCCAGTTGCCAGTCTTAATACTGACCAACAATTCCAGTTACGAGTCATAATACTGACCAACACTCCCACTTACCAGTCATAATACTGACCAACAATCCCAGTTGCCAGTCATAATACTGACCAACAATCCCAGTTGCCACTCATAATACTGACCAACACTCCCACTTACCAGTCATAATACTGACCAACAATCCCAGTTGCCAGTCTTAATACTGACCAACAATTCCACTTACCAGTCATAATACTGACAAACAATCTCAATTACCAGTCATAATACAGGCCAACAACCCCACTTACCAGTCATAATACTGACCAACAATCCCAGTTACCAATCATAATACTGACCAACAATCCCAGTAACCAGTCATAATACTGACCAACAATCCCAGTTACCAGTCATAATACTGACCAACAATCCCAGTTACCAATCATAATACTGACCAACAATCTCACTTACCAGTCATAATACTGACCAACAATCCCACTTACCAGTCATAATACTGACCAACAATCCCAGTTGCCAGTCACAATACTGACCAACAATCTCAGCTACCAGTCTTAATACTGACCAACAATCCCAGTTGCCAGTCACAATACTGACCAACAATTCCAGTTGCCAGTCATAATACTGACCAACAATCCCAGTTGCCAGTCTTAATACTGACCAACAATTCCAGTTACGAGTCATAATACTGACCAACACTCCCACTTACCAGTCATAATACTGACCAACAATCCCAGTTGCCAGTCATAATACTGACCAACAATCCCAGTTGCCAGTCTTAATACTGACCAACAATTCCAGTTACGAGTCATAATACTGACCAACACTCCCACTTACCAGTCATAATACTGACCAACAATCCCAGTTGCCAGTCATAATACTGACCAACAATCCCAGTTGCCAGTCATAATACTGACCAACACTCCCACTTACCAGTCATAATACTGACCAACAATCCCAGTTGCCAGTCTTAATACTGACCAACAATTCCACTTACCAGTCATAATACTGACCAACAATCCCACTTACCAGTCATAATACTGACAAACAATCCCAGTAACCAGTCATAATACTGACCAACAATCTCAGTTACCAGTCATAATACTGACCAACAATCCCACTTAAAAGTCATAATATTGACCAACAATTCCAGTTACCAGTCATAATACTGACCAACAATCCCAGTTACCAGTCATAATACTGACCAACAATCCCAATTACCAGTCATAATACTGACCAACAAACCCAGTTACCAGTCATAATACTGACCAACACTCCCAGTTACCAGCCATAATACTGACCAACAATCTCTCTTACCAGTCATAATACTGACCAACAGTCCCAGTTACCAGTCATAATACTGACCAACAATCCCAACTACCAGTCATAATACTGACAAACAATCTCAGTTAACAGTCATAATACTGACCAACAATCCCAGTTACCAGTCGTAATACTGACCAACAATTCCACTTACCAGTCATAATACTGACCAACAATCCCAGTTACCAGTCATAATACTGACAAACAATCCCAGTTACCAGTCATAATACTGACCAACAATCCCAGTTACCAATCACAATACTGACCAACAATCTCAGTTAGCAGTCATAATACTGACCAACAATCCAAGTTACCAGTCATAATACTGACCAACAATCCCAGCTACCAGTCATAATACTGACCAACAATTCCAGTTACCAATCATAATAATGACCAACAATCCCAGTTACCAGTCATAATACTGACCAACAATCTCAGTTACCAGTCATAATACTGACCAACAATCCCAGTTACCAGTCGTAATACTGACCAACAATTCCACTTACCAGTCATAATACTGACCAACAATCCCAGTTACCAGTCATAATACTGACAAACAATCCCAGTTACCAGTCATAATACTGACTAACAATCCCACTTACCAATCACAATACTGACCAACAATCTCAGTTAGCAGTCATAATACTGACCAACAATCCAAGTTACCAGTCATAATACTGACCAACAATCCCAGCTACCAGTCATAATACTGACCAACAATTCCAGTTACCAATCATAATAATGACCAACAATCCCAGTTACCAATCATAATACTGACCAACAATCTCAGTTACCAATCATAATACTGACCAACAATTCCAGTTACCAATCATAATACTGACCACCAATCTCAGTTAAAAGTCATAATACTGACCATCAATCTCAGTTACCAATTATAATACTGACCAACAATCCCAGCTACCAATCATAATACTGACCAACAATCTCAGTTACTAGTCATAATAGTGACCAACAATCCCAGTTACCAATCATAATACTGACCAACAATCCCAGTTACCAATCATAATACTGACCAACAATCCCAGTTACCAATCATAATACTGACCAACAATCCCAGTTACCAATCATAATACTGACCAGCAATCCCAGTTACCAATCATAATACTGACGAACAATCCCAGTTACCAATCATAATACTGACCAACAATCCCAGTTACCAATCATAATACTAACCAACAATCCCAGTTACCAGTCATAATACTGACCAACAATCCCAGTTACCAGTCAAAATACTGTCCAACAATCCCAGTTACCAATCATAATACTGACCAACAATCCCAGTTACCAATCATAATACTGACCAACAATCCCAGTTACTAATCATAATACTGACCAACAATCCCACTGACCAGTCATAATGCTGACCAACAATCTCAGTTACTAGTCATAATATTGACCAACAATCCCAGTTACCAGTCATAATAGTGACCAACAATCCCAGTTACCAATCATAATACTGACCAACAATCCCAGTTACCAATCATAATACTGACCAACAATCCCAGTTACAACAAATAAGTCATCTTTACATAAATGTGTTTCCCAGGAAAGTTAAACGAGAGTCATCAATGTGTGTGTGGGTTTTTCTTGTTTTTTTTTGTCATACGTCTATTAATTTTAACATATAAATAAAAACACTTTCTTTTGCAAATAAGTAATTTTTAAAATAATCTGAACATTTAAACTTTACACTCAAACTAGACGTTTTGATTCTCACGTTAGAAAAATATCTTCTTTCTTTTCCTCACCTGCAGTAAGAGGTTTTTACGTGTATGAAATACCAATAATTTCGCTGGATAATGCAGATATGAGTTTTATCAGAAATCTTTACCTGCATTTTTAAATATTAACAGTAAAACGAGCACAGGGCAATTATGTTACTTGATGAAGATTATTTTTCTTTCCCTCGATGTTCCATTAATGTTACTTAATATTACGCTGTATGCATTTATATATATATATATATATATATATATATATATATATATATATATATATATATATATATATTTATATATATATATATATATGTATGCAAAACAACCACTGTGAAAGAGTAGTGAAATTCCAAGCGCTTTCGTGACTACTCACATTGTCAAGGAACTATGAAAGTAATACATCAAAAGAAGGCAAAAAAAGGGCTTAGACGACACCTCACAGTCAACTCCCACAACAAAGACACACCTGACGCGAGACAATACCGGACTCATAAGAAAAGAGGAACACTGCAGTAGGTCCGCTGGTCCAACTAGACAGGTCCTCACGACAACCCACCAACAAATCATTCTACCCAAGAAATAAGGTTTATTATTTGTCCAATGTATTATTAAACTCTAACCAAATTTTATTAATTATAAATGAATCTAATTTATACAAACCTAAGGAAATATTCATATTATTTTCAAAACTGCTTTTTATGAAACAAGATTCAATTATATTTCTGTCAACCATGGACTTGCTTGATACAACTTTCTCAACTTTTTGAAAATTAGTTGGATGGTTAAAATCTCTCACATGAATAAATAGAGCATTGGAATCTTGTCCAGTTCTAATGCTATATTTATGTTGTTTTAATCTAAGTTCGAGACTTTTGCCAGTTTGACCGTAATAAACTTTTTCGCAAATTTTACAAGGTATCTTACAGACACATCCATCAGCATTTTGGGGGGAATTCTTTATCAAAAGTTTTTTTACTGTATCAAGATTTTTGAATACAACTTTAATATTAAAAGTCTTAAGAAGAGAAGGCATATCAACCAAGTTTTCATGGTAAGGGAGAACCAACATATTTTTAGTTGAATAAGGCTGGTTGTCCCTTGTTCAACTAAAAAATATGTTGGTTCTCCCTTACCATGAAAACTTGGTTGATATGCCTTCTCTTCTTAAGACTTTTAATATTAAAGTTGTATTTAAAAATCTTGACACAGTAAAAAAACTTTTGATAAAGAATTCCCCCCAAAATGCTGACGGATGTGTCTATAAGATTCCTTGTAAAATAACATAAATATAGCATTAAAACTGGACAAGATTCCAATGCTCTATTTATTCATGTGAGAGATTTTAACCATCCAATTGATTTTCAAAAAGTTGAGAGAGTAGTATCAAGCAAGTCCATGGTTGACAGAAATATAATTGAATCTTGTTTCATAAAAAGCAGTTTTGAAAATAATATGAATATTTCCTTAGGTTTGTATAAATTAGATTCATTTATAATTAATAAAATTTGGTTAGAGTTTAATAATACATTGGACAAATAATAAACCTTATTTCTTGGGTAGAATGATTTGTTGGGGGATTGTCGTGAGGACCTGTCTAGTTGGACCAGCGGACCTACTGCAGTGTTCCTCTTTTCTTATGAGTCCGGTATTGTCTCGCGTCAGGTGTGTCTTTGTTGTGGGAGTTGACTGTGAGGTGTGGTCTAAGCCCATTTATTGCCTTCTTTTGATGTATTACTTTCATAGTTCCTTGACAATGTGAGTAGTCACGAAAGCGCTTGGAATTTCACTACTCTTTCACAGTGGTTGTTTTGCATAATTTAAAATCACCTTTTTACTGTGATCTTATTGCATATATATATATATATATATATATATGCAAAACAACCACTCTGAAAGAATAGAGAAATTCCAAGCGCTTTCGTGACTACTCACATTATCAAGGAACTATGAAAGTAAAGCATCCAAGGAAGCTATATAAGGGGTCTGGCCAGCACCTCACTATCAGATCCCCCTTATATAGCTTCCTTGGATGCTTTACTTTCATAGTTCCTTGATAATGTGAGTAGTCACGAAATCGCTTGGAATTTCTCTATTCTTTCAGAGTGGTTGTTTTGCATATTCTGAAATCACCTGTTTACTGATCTTATTGCATATATATATATATATATATATATATATATATATATATGTCGTGCCGATTATGTAAAACTTGAGATTTCTGCTTAAATAGCAACGCTCTTCTTGCCGAACAGGGCAAGCGAAAATTTGTTTATGCAATAATTTCTCAAAAGTCGTTCTGAATTCATCTAAAATATATTTAGTTGGATTAGGCTAAATTAAACTGTACTTGTAATAATAAAGTTAGGTAAGTTTTCTACGGTTCTTTTGGTACAAAATTATTAATTTTTGTGTTAAGATAACTGAAAAAAATATATCTTTAAACGTATAATAGAACCTTTTAGAAAGGAGTTTAATTTTAAATTAGTTCTTGCTAATTGACACACACATACACACACACACACACACACACACACACACATACACACTATGGCAGGCCACGATTCGACCCCACGATTCTTTGTCATGATACAACGTGTCGTGCAGTCGAATCCTGGCCTACTGCAGTTTGGTAAATGATTCAAAACCACTTGTTTCGTTGTTTCATTAAAATTTTTACCCAGAGCCATCTAAAGGTTCTAGTTACCGTCCTTATAGATCGTCTTCTAGATCGTCTGGTGACTGTCATGTGGCGTACTGACGTATCTAGGGAGAAGCTAGATTGGTGTGATATCCGTACAGTCAACACAGGCTCTCAGGCTTTCATCTAAGAGTGACCTCTGGTTCTACTTTCCTTTTCTTGCTGTGTAGTATTTGCGAGACTAACTGGCCGTTGCTTATAGCCCAGCAACGTATGTACTGATTTGCGTGAAAATCAGTAAGGTTGTTAGTGTATGCCCAACATGTAAAAGGGGACCGAAGGAAGGTCAGACGATAATTGGAAGTCTTCAGAAAATCAAACACAATTGATGCAATGGAACCAAACAAGATACCACAGTGGGTATAGAAAAAAAGAAGCCGAGAGGAGGAAATATGTGACCGCAAAGTGGCGATTTACAAGTTAATAAAGACTGTGAAAGTGTGTGTGTACCACTGATTTGTGGTTGCACTGTTGTGTGTGTATGTGTGTGTGTGTGTGTTTGTGTGTGTTTGTGTGTGTGTGTGTGTGCGTGTGTGTGTGTGTGTGTGTTTGTGTGTGTTTTACGTGCTTCGGGGTGGTTGGACAGCTGTGTTTATGGGTTAAGTTAAGCAAGTTAATTTAAGTTGCCATTGTTTTTGCTGGGAGTGTGGTCCAACGAACACGGTAGTAGTTCGCTATTACATTATGTCAAGAAATTCGGATTGTAACTGATCCAAGAGTTATGAAGCTTAGTTAAGAGTCTTGAAACTGAGCCAAGAATATTAAAATAGATCTCTGATTTGCTGAAACTGATCCAGAAATGTTGAACATGAGCCAAGTGTGTTATGATTGATCCAGCGTATCAGGTATCAAACATATGCATTTACGCTATAGAACATAGTTTATTTATCCTGTTTTGATAATAATAATAATTTATTATTATTTAAATAACGATAAAGACTGTATATAACTGTGATTCTAGGTTAGGGTAACATAAATTATCACATTCTTACCGTAGATTTAAATAACCCTCAATAGCTATATAACATAATCGGTGGACTTCTGGCAGCTCGGGATGCATCTGCTTAATTCGTTAATAATCCGACACTCTCTGCTCAAGTTGGAGGACTGGATGACATCTGCTAATGCAGGTGAACTTAGGGAGGAGCAGATACAATGCATAGCCACCCAGAAGCTTCTTGCTTATTATGTCTTGAGAGGATTGTGTGTGTGTGTGTGTGTGTGTGTGTGTGTGTGTGTGTGTGTGTGTGTGTGTGTGTGTGTGTGTGTGTGTGTGTGTGTGTGTGTGTGTGTGTGTGTGTGTGTGTGTGCTTTGGCGTCATTCGCTCTCGCATTAGAGCGAGCGATTAGGCCATTTTTGAGCAAGTACGTGTCACTAAAAGTACCATTTGAACATTCCCCAGAAAGCAACCCACCACAGTCGACTATCAAGTACGTACTTACCCATAAGTAATCAGACGCAATTAATGTTAGAAGACTTTACCATAAGTCTCACCCTGTGTATGTGTGTGTGTAATTCAACCCTCCTTTTCTATGCCTTTTAAAATTCAATTCACAAAGATATGCGGAGATCATCACAGAATAAAACAACAGAAAGCCAGCCACACCTCTGTTATTATGAACCTCTGTTATTATGTAATGTTATTATTCATTATAATACATTTAAACAACTGTAATTAAACAAATTGAATATCTATTTTTCACACCTTGGATGCGACTGAATATATAGAATTAACATTGTTTTAGACGCAGGATTTATTTAAAACAAAATAACATAATTGCACTACTGCAAATATGAAATATTATTTGGTATGTCTAAGCAGAAAAAATTAACTCAGAGATGTAGCAGAGTAACTCATATATATTATTTTGATACAAAATGTTGGTAACATCTATGTATATGTATAGAAGATTACTGAGAGTCCGGACATTTTAACCCCTTAAAGGATTATCAAGGAGCAATGAGGTGTTAGCATGGTAGTGCACGACACATAAGTCGGAAAAAAGCCACTGGTTATAATATTGCTAATACCTAAGTTGGAGCAACTTGGCTTTGGGAGTTTGCATGTGTGACCCATCCAAGCCAGCCTTTTCTACCTAAAGGCCATTAAAAGATAAAAGGCTTACCTATAAATCCAGGGTGAGCCCGTAACTCACATTTCGCGAAGACACACCGGAACCAAGGAGGAACGAGGAAGAAAACACCTGACTGACAGAAACTTGCTAGACCCTCCTCACACAACTCTTAAGAAACGTTATAAGCCAACATAGGCTTTGTAAGTTCATCTCAAAACACGTAATAACCTAACCACTAATCTGCCTTAAGCATTACTTTTTTCATTTACATTAAGTATGCTAGAATCGAAATTTTTTGTGTCAATTGTTGTGAACACATTTCTTATACAATGTTTCTGTGATATATATATATATATATATATATATATATATATATATATATATATATATATATATATTATTACAAAAAAGTAATTTTTAAAAGGAAGAGATGGTAATAGATTTACTTCTTTTGTAATAAAGAGTTCGGGATACATAAATACACATATTAATATAAATTAATCTTTAATATATAAAAATCAACTATCTTTGGTCTAGAGGTATTTGAACTATGATATAATAATAATATGTACATGTTACTATAATAAATTATAATCAGCATTTTACTAAAATATAATTAATAACCCTACACAGGGTACAATTCTTGACACTACTGTGTCACTATATATATATATCTCTATGCTAAAATAATAAATTATAAATAACATTTTTATAATAATAAATTACAATCAACTGCCTCTCACGACACGAAGTCAGTCACACGACACTGTTCAGTGTACACTACAACCAGGCCATCTTCAGTGTCCCACGACACCCTTTTCATCTCAGTGTTCCACTACGGTCCTGTGCATATCTCAGTGTTCCACTCCATCGTACGTCCCTCAGTGTCACACTACGGTCCTGGCCCAGTTCAGTGTAACACTCCAACCTTTTCTTCATGTAATGTCCCACTAAACAGCATCTGACGACTCCGGCCCACAGTTGATCAACGTAGACGGTGAGTCCACAGACATCACCGGTAGTTCAGTAAATCCTCTCCAAAGGCGGTTGACACACCGCTAGCCGAACACCATGCTGCAAGCTCACTGAATGCGGCCGTCAAGTAACTGAGGCCAACAGACTCAGTGAGCTGCGGTGAGCGGTTCTTCTAACGCCAGTAGATAGGTACGATTAGGTGGTCAGGTACCTACTGCATAGACGTGTACCCTGAGGAGTTCAGGTACTTAATGTTGAAGCCAGTAGACGTGTACCCTTCGGTGGTCAGGTACCTACTGCTTAGGTGTGTACAGCGAGGCGCTCAGGTACATAATATTTCTAAAGCCAGTAGACGTGTACCCTTCGGTGGTCAGGTACCTACTGCTTAGGTGTGTACAGCGAGGCGCTCTGGTACATACTGTTACTAAAGCCAGTAGACGTGTACCCTTCGGTGGTCAGGTACCTACTGCTTAGGTGTGTACAGCGAGGCGCTCTGGTACATACTGTTACTAAAGCCAGTAGACGTGTACCCTTCGGTGGTCAGGTACCTACTGCTTAGGTGTGTACAGCGAGGCGCTCTGGTACATACTGTTACTAAAGCCAGTAGATGTGTACCCTTCGGTGGTCAGGTACCTACTGCTTAGGTGTGTACAGCGAGGCGCTCAGGTACATAATATTTCTAAAGCCAGTAGACGTGTACCCTTCGGTGGTCAGGTACCTACTGCTTAGGTGTGTACCGTGAGGCACTCAGGCTCTTACTGCTCTAAGGCCGGCTCAGCAGCCCCCACATTGGGTTTGATGACGCACCCAGTGGTACTGCCGGCCGGCAGGTTAACTATTTAACCGCTAGTTTGGCAGGGGCCGCAACATATATATATATATGTATATATATATATATATATATATATATATATATATATATATATATATATATATATATATATATATATATATATATACATATACATTATATATATATATATATATATATATATATATATATATATATATATATATATATATATATATATATATATATACGTATATATATATATATATATATATATATATATATATATACATATATATATATATTATTTTTTTTTTTTTTTATTATCACACCGGCCGATTCCCACCAAGGCAGGGTGGCCCGAAAAAGAAAAACTTTCACCATCATTCACTCCATCACTGTCTTGCCAGAAGGGTGCTTTACACTACAGTTTTTAAACTGCAACATTAACACCCCTCCTTCAGAGTGCAGGCACTGTACTTCCCATCTCCAGGACTCAAGTCCGGCCTGCCGGTTTCCCTGAATCCCTTCATAAATGTTACTTTGCTCACACTCCAACAGCACGTCAAGTATTAAAAACCATTTGTCTCCATTCACTCCTATCAAACACGCTCACGCATGCCTGCTGGAAGTCCAAGCCCCTCGCACACAAAACCTCCTTTACCCCCTCCCTCCAACCCTTCCTAGGCCGACCCCTACCCCGCCTTCCTTCCACTACAGACTGATACACTCTTGAAGTCATTCTGTTTCGCTCCATTCTCTCTACATGTCCGAACCACCTCAACAACCCTTCCTCAGCCCTCTGGACAACAGTTTTGGTAATCCCGCACCTCCTCCTAACTTCCAAACTACGAATTCTCTGCATTATATTCACACCACACATTGCCCTCAGACATGACATCTCCACTGCCTCCAGCCTTCTCCTCGCTGCAACATTCATCACCCACGCTTCACACCCATATAAGAGCGTTGGTAAAACTATACTCTCATACATTCCCCTCTTTGCCTCCAAGGACAAAGTTCTTTGTCTCCACAGACTCCTAAGTGCACCACTCACTCTTTTTCCCTCATCAATTCTATGATTCACCTCATCTTTCATAGACCCATCCGCTGACACGTCCACTCCCAAATATCTGAATACGTTCACCTCCTCCATACTCTCTCCCTCCAATCTGATATTCAATCTTTCATCACCTAATCTTTTTGTTATCCTCATAACCTTACTCTTTCCTGTATTCACCTTTAATTTTCTTCTTTTGCACACCCTACCAAATTCATCCACCAATCTCTGCAACTTCTCTTCAGAATCTCCCAAGAGCACAGTGTCATCGGCAAAGAGCAGCTGTGACAACTCCCACTTTGTGTGTGATTCTTTATCTTTTAACTCCACGCCTCTTGCCAAGACCCTCGCATTTACTTCTCTTACAACCCCATCTATAAATATATTAAACAACCACGGTGACATCACACATCCTTGTCTAAGGCCTACTTTTACTGGGAAAAAATTTCCCTCTTTCCTACATACTCTAACTTGAGCCTCACTATCCTCGTAAAAACTCTTCACTGCTTTCAGTAACCTACCTCCTACACCATACACTTGCAACATCTGCCACATTGCCCCCCTATCCACCCTGTCATACGCCTTTTCCAAATCCATAAATGCCACAAAGACCTCTTTAGCCTTATCTAAATACTGTTCACTTATATGTTTCACTGTAAACACCTGGTCCACACACCCCCTACCTTTCCTAAAG
Organism: Cherax quadricarinatus; assembly: GCF_038502225.1. Taxonomy (NCBI): domain Eukaryota; kingdom Metazoa; phylum Arthropoda; class Malacostraca; order Decapoda; family Parastacidae; genus Cherax; species Cherax quadricarinatus. The sequence goes on along the minus strand of NC_091302.1, from coordinate 51,914,215 downwards.
CCTCCTTGTTCATCTGCTATCCTATTCTCCGTCTTACTCTTAATTCTTTCAATTATAACTCTACCATACACTTTACCAGGTACACTCAACAGACTTATCCCCCTATAATTTTTGCACTCTCTTTTATCCCCTTTGCCTTTATACAAAGGAACTATGCATGCTCTCTGCCAATCCCTAGGTACCTTACCCTCTTCCATACATTTATTAAATAATTGCACCAACCACTCCAAAACTATATCCCCACCTGCTTTTAACATTTCTATCTTTATCCCATCAATCCCGGCTGCCTTACCCCCTTTCATTTTACCTACTGCCTCACGAACTTCCCCCACACTCACAACTGGCTCTTCCTCACTCCTACAAGATGTTATTCCTCCTTGCCCTATACACGAAATCACAGCTTCCCTATCTTCATCAACATTTAACAATTCCTCAAAATATTCCTTCCATCTTCCCAATACCTCTACCTCTCCATTTAATAACTCTCCTCTCCTATTTTTAACTGACAAATCCATTTGTTCTCTAGGCTTTCTTAACTTGTTAATCTCACTCCAAAACTTTTTCTTATTTTCAACAAAATTTGTTGATAACATCTCACCCACTCTCTCATTTGCTCTCTTTTTACATTGCTTCACCACTCTCTTAACTTCTCTCTTTTTCTCCATATACTCTTCCCTCCTTGCATCACTTCTACTTTGTAAAAACTTCTCATATGCTAACTTTTTCTCCCTTACTACTCTCTTTACATCATCATTCCACCAATCGCTCCTCTTCCCTCCTGCACCCACTTTCCTGTAACCACAAACTTCTGCTGAACACTCTAACACTACATTTTTAAACCTACCCCATACCTCTTCGACCCCATTGCCTATGCTCTCATTAGCCCATCTATCCTCCAATAGCTGTTTATATCTTACCCTAACTGCCTCCTCTTTTAGTTTATAAACCTTCACCTCTCTCTTCCCTGATGCTTCTATTCTCCTTGTATCCCATCTACCTTTTACTCTCAGTGTAGCTACAACTAGAAAGTGATCTGATATATCTGTGGCCCCTCTATAAACATGTACATCCTGAAGTCTACTCAACAGTCTTTTATCTACCAATACATAATCCAACAAACTACTGTCATTTCGCCCTACATCATATCGTGTATACTTATTTATCCTCTTTTTCTTAAAATATGTATTACCTATAACTAAACCCCTTTCTATACAAAGTTCAATCAAAGGGCTCCCATTATCATTTACACCTGGCACCCCAAACTTACCTACCACACCCTCTCTAAAAGTTTCTCCTACTTTAGCATTCAAGTCCCCTACCACAATTACTCTCTCACTTGGTTCAAAGGCTCCTATACATTCACTTAACATCTCCCAAAATCTCTCTCTCTCCTCTGCATTCCTCTCTTCTCCAGGTGCATACACGCTTATTATAACCCACTTCTCGCATCCAACCTTTACTTTAATCCACATAATTCTTGAATTTACACATTCATATTCTCTTTTCTCCTTCCATAACTGATCATTTAACATTACTGCTACCCCTTCCTTTGCTCTAACTCTCTCAGATACTCCAGATTTAATCCCATTTATTTCCCCCCACTGAAACTCTCCTACCCCCTTCAGCTTTGTTTCGCTTAGGGCCAGGACATCCAACTTCTTTTCATTCATAACATCAGCAATCATCTGTTTCTTGTCATCCGCACTACATCCACGCACATTTAAGCAACCCAGTTTTATAAAGTTTTTCTTCTTCTCTTTTTTAGTAATTGTATACAGGAGAAGGGGTTACTAGCCCATTGCTCCCGGCATTTTAGTCGCCTCATACGACACGCATGGCTTACGGAGGAAAGATTCTTTTCCACTTCCCCATGGACAATAGAAGAAATAAAAAAGAACAAGAGCTATTTAGAAAAAGGAGAAAAACCTAGATGTATGTATATATATATATGCATGTGCGTGTCTGTGAAGTGTGACCAAAGTGTAAGTAGGAGTAGCAAGATATCCCTGTTATCTTAGCGTGTTTATGAGACAGAAAAAGAAACCAGCAATCCTACCATCATGCAAAACAGTTACAGGTTTTTGTTTCACAGTCATCTGGCAGGACGGTAGTACTTCCCTGGGTGGTTGCTGTCTACCAACCTACTACCTATATATATATATATATATATATATATATATATATATATATATATATATATATATATATATATATATATATATATATATATATATATATATAGGTAAAACTTTGGATTTTGGCTTAAATAGCAACGCTCCTCTTGCCGAATAAGGCAAGCGAAAATCTGTGTGTGCAATAATTTCGCAAAAATCATTCTGACCTTAACGAAAAAAAAAAATATTTCATTGTGTTTGTTCATTATTAAATTATTGTAAACTTATCTATAATATATTTAGTTGGATTAGGCTAAATTAAATTGCCCTTGTTATAATAAGGTTAGGTAAGTTTTCTAATTTTTTTTTTGGTACAAAATTATTAATTATTACATTAACATAAATTAAAAAAATATATATATATCTGTAAAGGTAAGATAAGATAAGAGATAAAATTTCGTTCGGATTTTTAACCCCGGAGGGTTAGCCACCCAGGATAACCCAAGAAAGTCAGTGCGTCATCGAGGACTGTCTAACTTATTTCCACTGTGGTCCTTAATCTTGTCCCCCAGGATGCAACCCAAACCAGTCTACTAACACCCAGGTACCTATTTGCTGCTAGGTGAACAGGGCAACAGGTGTAAGGTAACACGTCGAAATGTTTCCACCCACCGAGAATCGAACCCGGGCCCTCCTTGTGTGAAGCGGGAGCTTTAGTAACACCAGGCCACCGGACCTGAGTTCTTGCTAACTGACCAGTTTTACCTATTCGGCACGACATATGTATGAAATATTTTTATATTTTATGGTCTCTGCGCTTAAGCATATTTAAGACAGTGTGCATGTGAATGTGCCAAGAAGAAAGTATGGAACTATAAGTCACAATAGATATCAGTGTGGGAACTGTTGCTGTACCTAATTTGAAGACTGCGTACTAAATCATGTATTTATTCTTTTTATGATAGAAAAATTGTGTGGGGCAGCTTACCTTTCTAAAGTCTGGCCATTAATCGCTCTGCATGACGTATCTTGTGCACGCAGTGCACGGCCGCCACCAAGCAAGACCTCATTTTTTATCTTAGGTTTTCTTCCGGGATACTGAACCCATTTGTCAGGAAGAGCATTAGAGGGAGAGTGTTGGTGTGCGCCTCCACTCTTGGGGCTTCAAGAGTCTCAGTGATTTAAAGCACCTCCACTTCTGTGGCTTCAAGAGTCTCAGTGATTTAAAGCACCTCCACTCCTGTTTCTTCAAGAGTTTCGGTGCTTTGATTCACCTCCACTTCGGTGGCTTCAAGAGTTTCGGTGCTTTAACGCACCTCCACTCCTGTTTCTTCAAGAGTTTCGGTGCTTTGACTCACCTCCACTTCAGTGACTTCAGGAGTCTTAGTGGGTGAAGAAAGTTTCCTCTTCCGTAGCTTGAAGAGTTTCAACCCCAACTGAAGGTCAGGGGGAGAAACCCCTTAATGCGTCTCTAGCTCTCAAGGGTACTACTACATTTAGCTTACAAAGAATAGGGTTCCAGTTCGAAATCTGAGGTAAGACAGACATCTGTGCATGTCTCCTTATGCCTGTTGGCCCTGTTCGTCTAGCAGTGAACGGATAACTAAAAATTATTCGGCTGTTGTGGATCACATGGTGCGGGAGAGGCCTTCGATCTCCCAAAGGAAATAAGACACATTGATTGACTTTCTTGGGTTATTCTGGATTAACACTCCTCTGGGATTAATAATCGGAAGAAAGTTTTTCCTTCATCTGGTTTTCCTTCTCCTTCTTCTTTTTTTCTTTCTCTTCTGCTACCTGGCAAAACTTCTGCTGTATTTCTTGGCGTCTTTAGACTGTAACTTAGACTCTCATTCGATATAAAAAATTTTTTTTCTCGTGGCACTTGTTGGCAGTACCCTAAGGTAAAGTGGCACTTCCAAGCATTACCTGCAAAGTTCTCCCTTGTTTATGTAATCGCCGCAGCAGATATTTAAAAAAAAAAGTTTGAGAGAATTTGGTATAAATATTTCATGATTAATCCAATCTCTCTGCACAAGACTTTCATTTATTTTATTTTTATTTTATAGAAAGATTAATTATATGTGTTCACTATATGTGTTCACTTAATTATATGTGTTCACTATATGTGTTCACTTAATTATATGTGTTCACTTAATTATATGTGTTCACTATATGTGTTCACTTAATTATATGTGTTCAATATATGTGTTCACTTAATTATGTGTGTTCACTATATGTGTTCACTTAATTATGTGTGTTCACTATATGTGTTCACTTAATTATATGTGTTCACTATATGTGTTCACTTAATTATATGTGTTCACTATATGTGTTCACTTAATTATATGTGTTCACTATATGTGTTCACTTAATTATGTGTGTTCACTATATGTGTTCCCTTAATTATGTGTGTTCACTTGAGGCCTGCTCATGGACTGGGCTGCGGGGTCGTTGACCCCCGGTATATCCTCCAGGTATCCCTAGTAATAGGGATGGGTCAAGTGAATTGAAATTGAGATTTGGCACAGTTGAGATTGAAGGAATTGAGAAGATGGATTCTGCTTCTTCTTTTTCTTTTAATATTATTATTATTATTATTATTATTATTATTATTATTATTATTATTATTATTATCATTATTATTATTATTATTATTATTATTATTATTATTATTATTATTATTATTATTATTATTATTATTATTATCATTATTATTATTATTATTATTATTATTATTATTATTATTATTATTAGTATTATAAGCATCATCTATAGTTTATTTAATTGCCCTTTACCTTAAGGGTTGACAGTCCCTTGTCTAATTACACCTAAGATAACTACTCTTACCTAAAATAACCCAACCTTACTTAATCTAACTTCAAATATAAAATAATGTTTTTAGAGCTACGAACAAGCTACAGAATACGCTAAGAAATTGTCTCCAGAATTCTTTAAAAATAAAATTTGAAGTAAACTGAGGAGAGATTGAATGTTGTGATACGATAACTAATGGAAAACCAATATTTAATTAAGACGTTGAAAAAAATCATTAGACGGTATCACATAGCCTTTTCAGCCGACCGCTTCAGCTGGGACCTCTTCAGCTGGGACCTCTTCAGCTGGGGCCTCTTCAGCTGGGGCCTCTTCAGCTGGGACCTCTTCAGCTGGGACCTCTTCAGCTGGAACCTCTTCAGCTGGGACCTCTTCAGTTGGGACCTCTTCAGCTGGGACCTCTTCAGCTGGGACCTCTTCAGCTGGGACCTCTTCAGCTGGGACCTCTTCAGCTGGGGCCTCTTCAGCTGGGACCTCTTCAGCTGGGACCTCTTCAGCTGGGACCTCTTCAGCTGGGACCTCTTCAGCTGGGGCCTCTTCGGCTGGGACCTCTTCAGCTGGGACCTCTTCAGCTGGGACCTCTTCAGCTGGGGTCTCTTCTGCTGGGGCCTCTTCGGCTGGGACCTCTTCAGCTGGGACCTCTTCAGCTGGGGTCTCTTCTGCTGGGGCCTCTTCAGCTGGTTCTCATAAATAGTTCACTGGAGGTGGCTCTACACTGTTCCAGCTAGATGGTGCAAGACACTTTAGTGAGGACGGTGCAAGACACTTCCCCTGGGGTTGGTACGAGACACTCCCCTCAGGACGGTGCAAGACACTTCCCCTGAGGTTGGTACGAGACACTCCCCTCAGGACGGTGCGAGACACTTCCTCTGAGGTTGGTACGAGACACTCCCCTCAGGACGGTGCAAGACACTTCCCCTGAGGTTGGTACGAGACACTCCCCTCAGGGCGGTGCAAGACATTTCCCTCAGGATGGTGCAAGACACTACCCTGAGAAGAGTGAGAGACACTTTCCTACCACCACTCTTCTTGGCTCCTCGACAAACCCGAACAGACTAATTAATATGCGCTAAAAATGCGAGTGCAGTATGCACCAGTTCCGCTCCTTCACGTTCACCTCCATTAGCGTGGACGAAGGAAAGCTCATTAACAATGAAAATATTGCTCTTGCCAGGAAACCATTTAGGACATTAATATCCATTACTAACCTTTAGTCACACTCGTGGTATATATATATATATATATATATATATATATATATATATATATATATATATATATATATATATATATATATATGTCGTGCCGAATAGGCAGAACTTGCGATCTTGGCTTAAATAGCAACGCTCATCTTGCCATATAGGACAAGTGAAAATTTGTGTATGCAATAATTTCGCCAAAATCATTCTGAACCTAACGAAAAAAAATATATTTCACTGTGTTTGTTTAGTATTAAATTATTGTAAGCAAATCTAAAATATATTTAGTTTGGTTAGGCTAAAATAAATTGTTCTTGTTATAATAAGGTTAGGTAAGTTTTCTAAGATTCTTTTGGTGCAAAATTAAATTTTTTTACATTAACATCAATGAAAAAAATATATCTTTAAACGTATAAAAGAAAATTTCAGAAAGGACTTAATTTTAAATGAGTTTTTGCTAATTGACCAGTTTTACATATTCGGCACGACATATATATATATATATATATATATACGGCACGACAGGGAAAATTTGACGTTTGCCAATGTTGAAATGTACACAAATAACCCACACATAGAAGCCACGGTATTGTGCCTTTTTTTGTTATTGATGAAATGTAATGGTACTGGAGTAGTCAATGGGCTCACTTCTTAGTACTACATCAACGAGAGAAATACATTACAACTTGACGGTTCACTGGAGTTCAGAAAGTCTGCTACTTAAGGTTAACTTAGCACCTAACTTACTGAAAGGCAATACTTTGCCTTGTGATAATATGCAGTATAGATTTTACCCAGCAGAGGAAGGCAGAGAGAGAGACACACACACACACACACACACACACACACACACACACACAGAGAGAGAGAGAGAGAGAGAGAGAGAGAGAGAGAGAGAGAGACAGAGAGAGAGAGACAGACAGACAGACAGACAGGCAGAGACAGACAGACAGAGACCAGAATCGCTACAACAGGGCTCATGTAGAGGTTTTGTGGTTTAAGGAAATGTGAAGTTTGATAAATATCGATTCACGAGGGTCATTAAGACTGCTTTTCGCCTGTGCGCCACTAATTAAGAATATTTTATTCCAAAAAAATCAAGGAATAAAGCAAACGTTTAGTATATAAACACTGAGAGACAAACATCTCTCAGTGTTTACGTCGTGCCCAGCACAAACAATGTTGACGATTGAAAACATTGACTAAATCTGTTACTTATTTAAATTTAAGACAGCTTTATATTTTCATATCAACTAACTCACAGTATATTTGTAGATCTTTAAGTGTGTCTGAACACTTGAAATAATACTGAATATATCTTAAATTTTTCAGGCTTCAGTAACTGAAACTTTAAGATGTTTCAGCGAATACTTTTACGATTAACATTGAAATAATTGATTATAAATTTGAAACAAGGGTAAATTTAAGATTTTATTCAGTAGAAATAGTATTAACTCTTAGGTAAAAACCATTCTGTATGACTCTTGTAGGTTATACAGTACGACCCTTGTGAGTCATTCTGTACGACCCTTGTAGGTTATACAGTATGACCCTTGTGAGTCATACTTTATGGCCCTTGTAGGTTATACTGTATGACCCTTGTGAGTCAAACTTTATGACCCTTGTAGGTTATACAGTATGACCCTTGTGAGTCATGCTGTACGACCCTTGTGGGTCATACTGTATGACCATTGTGGGCCATACAGTATGACCCTTGTAGGTTATACAGTATGACCATTGTGGGTCATACAGTATGACCCTTGTAGGTTATACAGTACATAAGAACATAAGAACATAAGAAAGGAGGAACACTGCAGCAGGCCTGTTGGCCCATACTAGGCAGGCCCTTTACAATTCATCCCACTAACAAACATTTGACCAAACATTTGACCAACCCATACTGTATGACCCTTGTGGGTCATACAGTATGACCCTTGTAGGTTATACAGTATGACCATTGTGGGTCATACAGTATGACCCTTGTAGGTTATACAGTATGACCCTTGTAGGTCATACAGTATGACCCTTGTAGGTTATACAGTATGACCATTGTGGGTCATACAGTATGACCCTTGTAGGTTATACAGTATGACCATTGTGGGTCATACAGTATGACCCTTGTAGGTTATACAGTATGACCATTGTGGGTCATACAGTATGACCCTTGTAGGTTATACTGTATGACCCTTGTGGGTCATACAGTATGACCCTTGTGAGTCATACTGTACGACCTTTGTGGGTCGTACTGTATGGCCCTTGTGGGTCATACAGTATGGTATAATTATAATAATAATGAAATCATAAGGATGAAAGGGAAGAATTGGCATAGTGGAAGAGAATTGGGAAAAGAGAATGGGCTCGAACCTAGGTCGGGGAACCGGGGCTAAATTACCCCAAATGAAGGTAAAAATGAAAATCATGGGGGTAATGAAGGCTCAATAAACGAGGCAAATTATGAAAGTTATAGTTTTTTCAGAGATATAATTTTTAGTGTCTTAATAAAATGAGAAATCTAACTTGTAGGGACCATTTCTTAAGCTGGCAATAGTGTAAAGCGGGTAAGGTTTCAAGTCTAGAGGGTAATATCACTGTATACAAATTTATTTTGAGGTAATACCCCCCCCCCCAAAAAAAAAAAAAACAATTCACGACTTCTGGGATAGAGAAAGCAAAGTCGTGGAACGCAGCTGCGGTTCCACGACTTGGGGACAACAGTCAAATCCGTCAGGCTGTGATAACGACGTAGACACGCAGGCAGATAGTAGCGAGAGCTTGCACAGGTATGCAATGGGTATATCTCACTCCAACTGCACAGTACTGTTAAGTGTCTCGAATTAAATACTGATGTTAAATGCTGATCCCAAAACTAACATTTTGCTCTGTCGTTAATATTATAAAAAATTCCCAGTGAAATGATCGACAGATAGAATTAATAGAATATTATATATATATTGGAAACAACATTTAATACGATGTATATATTGGTGGATATATAGTATACAGTACAATGTTTATATTGACATGTATGCTGTACAATGTGTTTTAAAGTGTATGAAATACAATGTAAATTTTGAGATGTATGCAGTACAATGTTTATTTTGAGATGTATACATTACGATATATAACTAATCGATAGGAACTTAGCAATAAGAAAGTAATTTAATGCTTTCATTTTTTTGACGTAAAAATGAAAGTATAAAGAACTAAGCAAAATATACTATAAAAATATTTGCATTAATTTATATAATTAACTTTCTAAATTTTAGGGGATATAATCCTTTCCTTAGAAGTTTGTCGGGAAACTGAGTGTACAAAAACACATCTGTTACGAAGTGTTGCTCTGCAACACTGAACAGTGAGTTGTGTTACCCTTGCCAAGGCAAAAGGAAAAACTAATTCGCTGAACTGCAATTAAATTCTCACTGGAGAATTTATTCCCTCACTGGTACTACGTTGCCGAAGAGAGCAAAAAATTCTGCAGGAACAAGTACAGCGCCTTGCAACCCAAGGCATTCATAGCGAGTTGGTAAATGATGTTGTTCGTGGGTATTCAGTTTGGGTTTTTTAGGGCTGTTTCGGTCATGATAACGTCCCAGGACGGATCGAAACGACGGACTTGAATGATGGACGGAAACGACGGATCGTCCGGCCATCTGAAGCCTCCTTTCCAAATTCTTGATTGTTTGTCAGTCCCTGTACGGGAGTTTGCTGTATGATTCATACAAGTTTAGTGTTTGTCTTGCAGAAATAATAATAATAATAATAATAATAATAATAATAATAATAATAATAATAATAATAATAATAATAATAATAATAATAATAATAAAACAAACTCGAGATGATTCATAGTCACTTTTTTTGGTCGCAGATCTAAGCATAAAGTCCAGTTTTTTCTAACTAAAATTATGAACTTTGAAAACTCTCTCTTGTCTGCAATATAGCATTTTTTTTACCAAACTGTGGAATGAAATTATATATATATATATATATATATATATATATATATATATATATATATATATATATATATATATATATATATATATATATATATATAAATATATATATATATATATATATATATATATATATATATATATATATATATATATATATATATATATATATATATGGGTTATTTTTAAGCAGTCTTCTTTCAGTTTTATAACCTTGTTAGGACACTGAACTGAGCGACAATTCATAACCTGGCCAGTTGAACTACCGAACATAGTAGCGTAATAGCGTAACAGTTGACTAATTATATAAGAGTGAGGGTATCATCATCTTGGGTTTCATTACTATCCCTTGTGTCTTCTTTGGTGTGAAAACCTTAGTGGAGTATGCCAGCAGAGCCTGAAACACTGGTGTAACACCTGAGTCGGTAAATACTGCCCTGTTACCTGACGTACATAACATTGCATTCTAAAACCATAGGGTATTCCCAGTATCCCTCGAGGCTCAGCATTACTTTTCGTATATATGCTTTTAAATGTGTTTTCTAAATAGGGATTTCCGCAGTAACAGATTTCCACGGTGAAAAATAACAAAAGCAATTTGGTCTCTGTGCATTGCGTGTCTGCAGACCGCTCCAGGGAGCATAACAGTAATTTAACCTACAGGTGATGTATCGAATTTTTGCAATTTTTTTTCGATGCAGGTGCAGTGGACCATGGTTGGCTTTTATTGCTCCCTGGTCGCCCTGTTGTTCTTTAATTAATTATATGCTGTGAACTACATAATAGACACCGACTCACGAGCTGTAATACTGGTAGTACTTGAATATATTCATTATAGGAATATTCATTGTAAATGACTGTAGTGGCAGAATTAATAATGTTGACAAACATAGCAATAGCAGCAGCAACAGAAACAACAGGAAAACAATATCAAAACCAATAAAATCGACAAAGGCAGCCACAACAGACCGCATGCTGGAGACAAACACAACAGCAACACAAGCAGCAAGAACAACACATCAAAACCAACAACTACAACAAGAACGACAAACGCAGCAACAACAAGACACATGTCGGTGACAAACACAACAACGGCAGAAACAGAAGCAGCAAGAAAAACTCATCAAAACCAACAACTACAACAGCAACAACAACAAAAGCAGCTATAACAAACCGCTTGTTGCATTATTCAACGAACACTGATAAGTAGGCGGTTTGTTTGAACTATCCTAAATTAACCTACCATAAAATATCCTAATTAAACCTAATCTAGCCTATCCTAACTTAACCTAACTCACGTACCAATTCATTTTAACTGGCAGGATTGGCTTGACCTATTAGAAAAAAAATTAACGAGCAAGACACTCTCTCAAGACTACATTTCAATTTGTAGGACACATTCTCTTCTGCTATAACCCTGTTTCAGGCTGCGAGGTATGCTCTTAACTGCCGGCTATTTTAAGCAGTGGGGTACGATCTTAACTGCAGGTACTAGAATGCAACATTATAACCACGCTGGTAGCGTCTCGTGGCAGCCGCTGCGTCTTGGGCGAAGTTACTGCTAGAAAAATGTGAAGAAGTTAGCTTCGCAAAGGTGGCACTATATTAGGCAGAGCCTTGGTGGCGAGAGGAATGAAAACGAGAAGGATATTTCAATTCTGTGTGCTCCTGCTCTCTCTCTCTCTCTCTCTCTCTCTCTCTCTCTCTCTCTCTCTCTCTCTCTCTCTCTCTCTCTCTCTCTCTCTCTCTGTCTCTCTCTCTCTCTCTCTCTCTCTCGAGATTAGTGTTTGCCTGCATTACCAAGAACGACCTCCATTAGTGTTCGTTTGCATTACCAGCACCTGTCGATATGGCCCACCTGTAGTATTCCAGCCCTTACTACCTTGCCGAGATAATTAGCACCTCGTGAAGAGTGTCGTGCCAGATAAGACTCAGTTCTCACGCAGTGAGAGCAAGAAGTTACATGCCTAGATTACAACAAGTATTTCGCTTTTAAATTTTATTTAAAAATACTTTCCTCGTTACTAAATATATATATATATATATATATATATATATATATATATATATATATATATATATATATATATATATATATATATATTCAGCAGAAAGCTAAGTTAAGGAAGTCCTTTTTCGTTCTTTTATCCTGAGTGGAAACCAATTATTCACGTTACTTGGATAAATAATTTCAGTTATCACGGTTTAGTTTTAAATTATTATGAAATTTAAAAAAGAACATGGAAATGTCTTACGATAAACGGCAGCGAAGAAAGTAACGGATATAAATGTAGCAGTTTTGAGATATTATTCTTTTTTTTTTATACACAGCGAGTCAGTGTTCGAAAAATCAAGTCTGAGAGGGAGATAAGTCAGTACTAAGAAGTGAGAGCGACTGACGGGGTCACAGGTAGCATTTGAGAACGGCTTGAGAAACTGACAATAAATCCGATATGACTTACCCAAGTATTACCAGATTCTTTAGGTTAAAATGTCCAGTGATTTTCAATTTTCTCTTCAGTTTCCTTTATTTTCCGTTACCAGGCTATGTCTCGAACCCACCCGTTTACTCTACCATCAGGGTTTGGCCTTTTCCCTTTTCAGGCTTTAGCTATTTATCTCGTTTCACTGTAATTATATAAAATAATCCTGCAGGCTGAGGGACTGACGACCTCAAATTCCTTCTGATCAGCACAGTTCTAATATGTGTCTAATATATCAACCCAGCAGCTTGTGCTTGTAACATTATTTTCAGTTTAATAGTAAACTGCAGCTAGTTAAATTACTGTGACTTTTAGTGTTGTAATTTTTTTTAAGTATGACGATGGCTCATTTGAGTTACAGTTTGGATATTTATTCAAAGATGTCTTTTTAACCAACTGTTCCAAAAAGTTCTAGACTTTCTGAATTATATTTTTTGTTGAAAAATGGTATCTAAACACCGAAGAATTTGTGAGCTAAAAGAACGCTGTTAAGATATATATATATATATATATATATATATATATATATATATATATATATATATATATATATATATATATATATATATATATAATGTCGTGCCGAATAGGCAGAACTTGCGATCTTGGCTTAAATAGCAACGCTCATCTTGCTATATAGGAGAAGTGAAAATTTGTGTATGCAATAATTTCGCCAAAATCATTCTGAACCTAACAAAAAAATATATATTTGATTGTGTTTGTTTAGTGTTAAATTATTGTAAACGTATTTAAAATATATTTAGTTGGGTTAGGCTAAAATAAATTGTTCTTGTTATAATAAGGTTAGGTAAGTTTTCTAAGATCCTTCTGGTGCAAAATTAAAAATTTTTACATTAACATTACTGAAAAAAATATATCTTTAAACTATAAGAGAAAATTTTCGAAAGGTCTTAATTTTAAATGAGTTCTTGCTAATTGACCAGTTTTACATATTCGGCACGACATATATATATATATATATATATTATATATATATATATATATATATATATATACATATACATATATATATATATACATATACATATATATATACATATATATATATATATATATATATATATATATATATATATATATATTATATATATATATATATATATATATATATACATATACATATATATGGTTTTGTAAATGTTTGACATTTTGATGCTCTTAAACTAAAACTTATTTACATTGATCCAGTAATGCTACCTACATTAAGAGTATATATTTACCCATCTCGGAAAGAGTTAAAAATTTGTCAAGTCTACAAATAGTTATAAGTTCAGATCATATTGACTTTAGACTGTGAGGGAGTGTTGCCTCCACTCACGTCCTATTGCTTTACAAAAGATAAATTATGTTATTAGAGGAGATTTACGAGGTAGTCGAATATATATGTTTGTTGAACGCGTGTTCAATGTTCACTGATATTTTTGTTACTAATTTTTGTTTCCAGGTTGAGAACTTTATTTCTGTGGCTGTTATATGTTTAAAAATAAGTAGAGTGACTGTAATCATAACAGAAAGAAAATTTTCTTAATTATTATTTTCTTTTTTTAAGTTGACGGAAGTGTTAAACTGCAAGAGTGACACAGCGTTATGTGGAGTGGAAGATAATGAGGTTTTAGTCAAGGCAGAGAAGGACAGAATTAATTTTTAAGTCACTATTACAACCCAGGAGTCCAAATGGCCTGTTATCCTGGGTGTAAAGGGAGCAAAATAAACACAGCAGAAAAGTTTTGAAATATATTATCCTTCACCAATTTAGAACAGCAATATGTACACTATATACACTATGTACAGTGATAGGTATTAGTGCACTCCACGGTAAGCAAGGCGGAAATAGAAGCCACAAGAGAGCAGACCGTGCTTCAACCAGCTCTAGAATGGGAATGACAAGGGCAGACAGGAGAGTGGTACCCACATAACCTCTGCGATTGCCAAAACCATCTTATTATTGGCTGGAACCTGGTCACTAGTTGAACAACGGGGCCCCATCGTCAACTCTTAGTCACCTGGTTACGTACTCTTTGCATGCCACAGTCACCATGGCAACCTTCCCCCCCCCCCCATGAAGGAGGCTTCCTCCTTTACAAGTATAAAACCAGCAGCTACTCAATGAAGGCGTTTTTAGTCGCAAATTTCGTTGAACCTTACAAATGTTAAACGAGAGAACCAACATTCTTTTAAATAGTAAAACCAAACAACGACAAACTCAAAGCCAAGAATATGTTGGTGTTGACTTGTGTTTTCTCTTTCTTATTCTTCTGTAACTCTGGTTCTTTTGTTTAATGAATGGAGGCTTCGTCAGGGTGATATTAGCACATGCCTGGACACTGAAAGAAACTTTTCCAGAATACCGGGTGAGATCTTTTGATCGTGTAACACTTGAGAAAACGACAATGTGTCACATGATGAAAAGTTGACAACGGAGAAAAGAGAGGCTTTGTCCCTCAGTATTATTCTCTCTGGTGTCTCGTGAATCTTACTCTCATACTTCGTGTGAAGGCATACGCCAGCGTGAATTAATCTGTTCAGCCTCCGGAAAGATGCGTATTTATCTTTATGTCTGTTTATCTATGCAGTAATCGAGAAAAGGCGATACAAGATGCCTAACAACCACTTGGGGAGTTGAATGATACGTCTAGACCTTTCTAGCTAGAGTCATTATATTGAACACATCTACCTTGACGTTCTGCTCATTTCAGCAACATTTTAAGCTCCTGATGATATATATATATATATATATATATATATATATATATATATATATATATATATATATATATATATATATATATATATATATATATATATATATATATATATATATGTATATATATATATATATATATATATATATATATATATATATATATATATATATATATATATATATATATATATATATACATATATGCGTGTGTGTGTGTGTGTGTGTGTGTATTTACAGTGCTCGTCACGGCATTATGTCGAGTGAACGCCCCGGCATAATGCCATGATGAAAATCGAAGGCCTGCCATGCAGGGAGCTCTTTTTCGTCAGTGTATTCTGATGGGTAGCAGCCGTTAGCATGATGTCACGGCCTGCTACCACACTTCACAGTGACTTCTCATTGCTCACAAATTTGAATTATGTTTTACATCTTTATGCACAACATATTTCACTGCTAAGTGAACAATTGCAGCAAGTGAAAGAACATGATTAACATCACCCGTGCCGGGGATCGAACCACGGACATTCAGTACGTGAGATGAGTGTGATACCATCCAGCAACAGAATATACATTCATACATATATAAATATATATGGTCACTTAACATAAGGAAAAAAAGGAGAAATCCATCACATAAATTGTCAATCTCTGGGTGAATGCTGACACCAGCTACATGCGCTGACTTTACATAGAATACGTCAGGTCTTGCTGACGTGGTTGGTGCTGCTGTGAGAGGCTTGTCGGGAGACAGCCGTAAGTCGCGACCAATCAGGTGGGTTGTGGCACTGCCGTGACACGAATTTCTCCATAAGTCTCGTCAACCCGGAGAAAATAAAATTATCTTCCATACTATAAAATTTCTAGACAGACGAAGCTGCCACCACGATGGAGCAATATAAGAATTTATATATATATATATATATATATATATATATATATATATATATATATATATATATATATATATATATATATATATATATATATATATATATATATATATATATATATATATATATATATATACAGGGCTTGACACTAAACGGGCAATATAATTAATATTTATGCTAAACGTTAAACCCCTGTGGGTCATTCACTGTTATGAGTGATGGAGGCTCGATCCTTAGTCCACTAATGTCGGCTCGGTCTCTCACCAATCATATTGCTGGCAATTCCACATAATAAAGCACGGTAATCCATGGTCAATTCACGCTGATCCCTAATTCAAGCCAGTGCAAATTATTCAGTAAGGTTGGACGAGGCCGTGCATAATCTGTATAATTGGACGACCACGTACGGGCTGTGCATGCTAGTTATTGGTAAATATTTCCTCGTACGTGTGAGGGAGAGTGTGTTGGAAAGGGTGAGTATGTATGATGGAGGGGGCTGAGGGTGTGTGGGATGTTGAAGGTGTGTATGTACTCACCTATTTGTACTCACCTATTTGTGGTTGCAGGGGTCGAGTCCTAGCTCCTGTGTGTGTGTGTGTGTGTGTGTGTGTGTGTGTGCGTGTGTGTAAGGGGAGAATAATGAGCTCCAGTACATACTTTGTGTTCTCCCATTGTCCACACTGGCCACATTATTGCTTAAACAATTCCACATTATCGTATTGGCGCCTATAACAGTGTGTGATTCCTGTTTAGACTTTACGTTTTTTAAAACCCGTTAGGATCGTGAAGAAAATACACGCGTTACCGAGGCAGTTTTTTACAGCTTATCACTCCTTGTAGATCAAGGGGTTTCCAAGCTTCATTAAGCTTGCGCTCCCCGAAACCAAATTTATCATCATCTAAACGCTTTCTATCTCATAAATTTTTTTCATAATATTAAAAAGATTGAATTAACTTCTAAAATATATAGATTTTACTCATAGTTGTAGATTTGTAAAGCAGAACAAAGTACTCTGGCGGTAAGTACTCTGGCGGTAAGAAAAAATCGTATATTCAAAACGAGCATAAAGTGAGATTTCTGGTTCTGTGGCTTACTCATGAATAATTTCAAGTAGGGAGCTCCAGCTTTCCGAGAGGGCAAGAAGCTTACTTGGTTTGAACACGAGCTTGGCTGATGATTTATTGCCCTTGAGTCATAATATATTCCATAATTTATAGGCGTATTTTAAGTAGAATTAATAATTTATTTAGCAAAGGACAGCATAAAATACTATTTTATAGTACCAAGGGGGGCGCACACCCCTGGTTGGACTATCATGGTGCAGAGCTTCACCAAGCACTCCTGAGGCTTCTGTCACCACCAAGGGAGCTCGCACATCCCAGGTTGGACTATCATGGTGCAGAGCTTCACCAAGCACTCCTGAGGCTCCTGTCACCAGCAATGGGGGCGCACACCCCTGGTTGGACTATCATGGTGCAGAGCTTCACCACGTCACTTCAGGATATGCTCAGTTTACTGAGAGGTTACTTCTCCTCCCACTGACTGCACGAGTTTGGATAAGCAGTTCACTCGAGTTTTGTTGGTTCATTAAAGTCTGTTGTCACTTCAGCTGACTGTCTTATCCTTATCGAGAAAACTTATGGAATATAGTTCTACACAGAGCGAAACGTTGTTATAATTAAAGCTTGTTCTACAGAGTGTTTCTTTTTCTCTCTCTCGCTCTCTGTTGTAGGCAGTACGTAGTTTTGACCCTCTGAGACTCGATCCTCCGTCTGCTAACTACGAGATAAACCATCTTCCACACTTTGCTCACCTTCGGAATTTCACCCACTCAGTTATTTTTAACAGGAACTGACGAAAATTTTAAATAGATAACAGAGAATTCATTAGATTATTTTTTAATCATCATAAATCGAAGGTAAAAAACTTTTCCACTAAGGAATTGGATAGGGCGCCCCAAGCTGTCAGCATAAAAAATAATTATCCTTTCCTGTCCCACTAAGTGAGGGGTTTTCCTCATCGGAAAGATTGCAGCAAAGCTGAAATCCTGATAGAATCCACACAGCTCGGATCTCCGTCCAGAGTTTCCAAAAATATTCCACCCGATACAAAGCTTTCAAGTTGATCCCTGTAATATGTGGGCGAAATGCTTTAATCAAGGCTGTTTAGCTACACGCTCGCATGTATGCCCACTAATTGTCAGTGTTTCTTATCTGTTAGCTTACCTGCCTCGGGGTAGAAACAGGGAAACCACAAGATGAAGGGAGAGAGAACGAGAGAGAGAGAGAGAGAGAGAGAGAGAGAGAGAGAGAGAGAGAGAGAGAGAGAGAGAGAAAGAGAGAGAGAGAGTAGGGTGGTTTGAGTTTCAGCTCCTAGCCACGGGCTATCTATTCGCTGGCCACTGCTGGATTACATCTGGCTTCGTGAGCCCTCTCATACCTATTCTTAATGCTGTGTATGGATCCTTTCTCTGCCACTTCGTTGTACATCCTGACCACTTTGAGGCTAAAGAAATACTTTCTAACATCTCTTTAACTTTCAGCTGTGCACTGGTGTTCTCATTTCCTCGTTTCTCGAACAGTGTGTCCTTGACCTTATTAATTCCTTCCAGTACCTTGTACGTCGTTTTCATGTCATCTTTGGTCCTTCTCCCTCTAATATCGTCGGATTTAGCTCATTTAGTCTTTTCTCATAGCTCATAACCCTTAGCTGAATTAGCTATGGGACTAGTCTACATTTTTTCCAGCTTCTTGACAAGCTATATCAGGTGTGAGTTCCATACTAGCTCTGTGTACTTCAAGATGGGACAGATACATTCCATATATAGTGTCGTGAATGACTCCTCTTGGGATTAATAAAAGTCAATCATAGATCTGCCAGACGCGCGGTTGTTCCGATGATTATCCGGCTGATATTCGCCTTAGGTAATATGCTCAGTACTATGCTCACCCCGAAATTTTCTTTGAGTGAGGTTTGCAGCCTTGTTTCCCCTAGCCTGTATTACGTTTCCAGTCTTCTATGCTCTTCCTAGATTTTCATAACACTGCATTTGCCTAGGTTAAATTCGTAGAGCTACCATTAAAACCACTCCTATAGCCTGTCCAGGTCCGTTCGTGGTCTCTCCTTTTCCCCATTAGTTTCCATTTATTTACAAATAGGGATATTTCTGAATATATCTTCCGTTATGTTGTTCGCATACATAAGAAATAATACCGGCCCCAGTACTAACCCTTTTGGATTCCCACAAGTCACATTTGCCCATACCGACACCTATTCTCGAAAAATCATTTATCGTTTCCTTCCTGTTGAGTAATTCTTCATTCATTGTAGCTCCTCTCTTGTTATTCCTGCCTCCTCTAGCTTCTAACCTAGTCTATTATGCTGTCTTGTCCTACTTTCTAAAAGAATATGCAGTTCACCCGTCTCTCTCTGTCTGTCTGTCTCTCTCTCTCTCTCTCTCTCTCTCTCTCTCTCTCTCTTTCTTGTTTCACCTCTTTGACCTCGTCATAGAGCTCTGGCAGATTTGGGAGACAGGATTTACCATTTCTAAAACCGTATAGGTTGTTGTTTATAAAACCGTTTCTTTCCAGTTTCTCCACCACTCGTCTCCTTATTATTTTCTCCATAACCTTACATACCGTGTATGCCCTTGACAACGTGCTGTAGGTTAGTTCTACCCGACTGTCTCTTTTCTTCACTATCTGCTGGTTTCCACACCTCTGGAAGTTGCCCTGTTTTATTTGACTTGTTGAAGTTTGTGGCTGACAGTTCACAGAGCTGCTTCTGCTCTCTCTCGGAACCCACGAAGAGATGGTATCTGGTCCCATTGCCTTCGAGGTATTTAGGTTTCTCAGTAATTTCCTTACTTCTAATAGTAGTGTCCCTATTTCCTCCGTGAATATTTTGTTCGACTTCTTGTGAACTTCTTGGTCACGTCTTGTGAGCACTTCTTTCTTCCTTCTTTATCGTTATTACTTGTCCTGCACTGTTGTCTTCCTTTTGATGTGTCTTTATGGCAACTTTGGTTCACATTTCGCTTTTGGTGCTGCCATTCTCAAATTGTTGAACAACCTCCCATATCTAAGAGCATTTGGTTTTGGCATTTCTGACTACTTCCCTGTTTTTTCTCTTTTTGTTTTTCTTCCAATAATATTTCCATGCTCCAGCATTTTTAGCTTTTTCCTCTCTGTACATCTATATGAAAAATGGGCTCTGTTATTGCCTTTGCCTTCTGATCCTGGGTATGATTTTCTCCGCTGCTTTCCAGCACTTTCCACCTACATACCCCATCATTTCATTAGTTGTGTTTCCTTGTAGTTCGTGTCCTCTGCACTTCACAGAGGAGAAGGATACAGGCACAGAGGAAGGAGAACCACAAAGGTCTAGAGGAAGGAGGAGACAGGCAGAGAGAGAAATGAGAAAGATGCAGGCATAGAAGAGAGAGAAAAATACAACCAGAAAGGAAGGAGAAGGTTACAGCTGTAGAGGAAGATCATGGGTACAGGAAAATATCAATGATACAGGCATAAAGAAAGAAAATGCAGGCACAGAGGATGGAGGAAGATACTGGCAGAAAGAAAGTAGAACATAAACAGAGAAAAAGGAAGAGGTACGTAGGGCAGACATGCAGATAAGCCAGGCAGAGAGCCAACAGCTGGGAGGAACACGAGAGTAAACGCACAACTCACGAAAGTTCCAAATAAATGTTATTATTCACCGAACATATATAAATATTCTTCCCACACTTTGTCCGACAGCAAATCTAAATATCGGCAGGATTTTCAAAGGACGGGGAAAATTGCACCTCTTTCCTGGACCTCTACGCTAACGAATTGAAAATTCGATCAGACTTGAATGACCCAGCTTACCTGGCAGCGCTAAAGAACATAGCGAGGAGAATGATTGTATGTTGTGGCCAGCCAGGCTGTGTTGAAGCACTTAGAGGTATTATGCCTTAGACTTTCCCAACGATCGACACGGAGCACACTAACTCTGGGAAATAATTCACTTTCGTTATTGGTCTTAATTGTGCAACCATTCTCCATTTAAAAGAGGAGGTCCGTGATTAGAGGGAGCGTGTTGGGTGGCGGTGGTGGTGCAGGTAATGTTGTTGTTGGTTGTGGTGGTGGTGATGTTGGTGGTAGAGGAGAGTCGAACCTGAGGCTACACATATACAAATCGTGCGTTCTACCATCATACTGTTTTGGTTACAAAAAAGAGGATAACCCTCACTGGGTATCGTTAGGTGGCGCTTCCGTCTGCAGTGTCTGTTGAAAGTGTGCTATCGTTCTCGATACCCTTCCAGTAGTTCACTTCCATTATCCGAATTCCCTGATTACAACACTGAAGGGACACCAGCAACATCTTTCATTGTGACTGCTGGTGATGGGAAGTATGCAACAGAAAAAGTTGCAGTTGACATGTCAGATGGTAGCACCTGCTAACGCTACCCACTGAGGGTTGGTCTCTTCAGTACCTACCACAGCAAACTGGGATCTTAATAGCTTTGCACCCATATCGTCTCCGGTTCGAATGCCGTTCAACTTTGCGTGAATATATATATATATATATATATATATATATATATATATATATATATATATATATATATATATATATATATATATATATATATATATACATAAATATAACAACACTGCACTAGCCAAGGACTCGAACCCATGTTGTACTGGTCCGCCTCATGGTGAGCCAGAATCACATGATGCCTTAGACCACAGGACCACCCAATCCTACAAAGATGGCGCAGCCAGCAGAGTTAGCTGTTTGACCTCCATCCGGGGACATTCGGTGTTGTGGGTGCTTCTAGGCTAATTTCATTCTCGTTCGTGGACACAATAATATATATATGCTGCTCGTGGACTAGTACACCAAACAGGGATGAGAATGAAATTAGCCTAGAAGTTCCCACAACACCGAATGTCCCCAGGTGGCGGTCAAACAGCTAGCTCTGCTGGCTGCGCCATCTTTGTACGATTGGGTGGTCCTGTGGTCTAAGGCATCATGTGATTCTGGCTCACCATGAGGCGGACCAGTACAACATGGGTTCGAGTCCTTGGCTAGTGCAGTGTTGTTATTGATCAATAGCACTTGTTCGTGGTCAAAATAATAAATATATACATATACATACATACATATATATATATATATATATATATATATATATATATATATATATATATATATATATATATATATATATGTGTGTGTGTGTGTGTGTGTGTGTGTAAATATTACACAATTACTAAGTTTCACCTGGGCGCTGCGGAGGCTTCTGCAAATTTCGTTTTAAAATTGGCTTATTTTTTTTGTGAAGCATATACCGATTTTTCATGATAACATATCATCCGAAATATATGAGTGGAGCTTAAGGATATTATGAGCTTCAAATATTTTGTTCTTTTGCTCTAATTGCAGGAGAGGTGATAGTAGGATATCTTTCTCTCTCTTTCTCTCTCTCTCTCTCTCGCTCTTCATATATATATATATATATATATATATATATATATATATATATATATATATATATATATATATATATATATATATATGTCGTGCCGAATATGTAAAACTGGTCAATTAGCAAGAACTCATTTAAAATTAAGTCCTTTCTAAAATTTTCTCTTATACGTTTAAAGATATATTTTTTTCATTAATTTTTATGTAAAAATTTTTAATTTTGCACCAAAAGAATCTTAGAAAACTTACCTAACCTTATTATAACAAGAACAATTTATTTTAGCCTAACCCAACTATATATGTTTTAGATTTGTTTACAGTAATTTAATACTAAACAAACACAGTGAAATATATTTTTTTCGTTAGGTTGAGAATGATTTTGGCGAAATTATTGCATATACAAATTTTCACTTGTCCTATATGGCAAGATGAGCGTTGCTATTTAAGCCAAGATGGCAAGTTCTGCCTATTCGGCACGACATATATATATATACATATATATATATATATATATATATATATATATATATATATATATATATATATATATATATATATATATATATATAAATATATGTATATATATATATATATATATATATATATATATATATATATATATATATATATATATATATATATATATATATTGTGTATACTCACCTAATTGTGGTTGCAGGGGTCGAGACTCAGCTCCTGGCCCTGCCTCTTCACTGACCACTACTGGGTTCTTTCTCTCCTTGCTCCATGAGCTTTATCATATCTCGTCTTGAAATTATGTATGGTTTCTGCCTCCACTACATCGCTTCCCAAACTGTTCCACTTCCTGACTACTCTGTGACTGAAGAAATACTTCCTAACATCCCTGTGATTCATCTGTGTCTTCAACTTCCAACTGTGTCCCCTTGTTGTTGTGTCCCATCTCTGGAACGTTCTGTCCATATCCAACTTGTCAATTTCTCTCAGTATTTTATATGTCGTTATCATGCCCCCCCCCCCTATATCTCCTGTCCTTCAGTGTCGTCAGGTCGATTTCCCTTAACCTCTCCTCTTAGGACATACCTCTTAGCTCTGGGACTAGTCTTGTTGCAAACCTTTGCACTTTCTCTAGTTTCTTTACGTGCTTGGCTAGATGTGGGTTCCAAACTGGTGCCACATACTCCAATATGGGCCTAACGTACACAGGGTCTTGAACGATTCCTTATTAAGATGGCGGAATGCTGTTCTTAGGTTTGTTAGGCGCCTATATGCTGCAGTGTGTGTGTTTGTGTCGGGGATGGGGACGGGAGGAGGAGGTGAGGCTGACTGCTGAAGGGATCAATAGATGGCGTGCACTGTTCTTACAGTTCCCCACCAAATCTCATATTTTTTTTTATTCCCAAGTTACATATATATATATATATATATATATATATATATATATATATATATATATATATATATATATATATATATATATATATATATATATATATATATATATATATATATATATACATATACACATACATATGTATATATATATATATATATATATATATATATATATATATATATATATATATATATATATATATATATATATTCCTATATCTTGCAAGATATCTCGTAGACA
>NC_091302.1:51879917-51884917 GCF_038502225.1 Cherax quadricarinatus | reverse complement strand
GTGGTGATAGATATTTATCCAGTGTTGGATCTAGGATGCAGTGGATCACCAACGTGTGGTGATAGATATTGATCCAGTGTTGGATCTAGGATGCACTGGATCACCAGCGTGTGGTGATAGATATTGATCCAGTGTTGGATCTAGGATACAGTGGATCACCAGCGTGTGGTGATAGATATTTATCCAATGTTGGATCTAGGATACAGTGGATCACCAGCGTGTGGTGATAGATATTTATCCAGTGTTGGATCTAGGATACAGTGGATCACCAGCGTGTGGTGATAGATATTGATCCAGTGTTGGATCTAGGATACAGTGAATCACCAGCGTGTGGATGATAGATTTTCACAAGAGACCCCCCCCCCCCACAGACTTCTAGTAACCTCCCTTGAGGAGTTAACTCTAAGACGATAAGAGCATCTTGCAAGGCCTCTCTGGCTCCGGAATGCTGCAATATTGCTTTATAAGGTTTAAAGCCTATCGATTACACGAGGGTTATTAAGGCTGCACGTCACTTGTCCACTATCAGGAAAGCTGCTTTGATCCATAATCTAATATAATATGTATTAAAGTCAACTCTCAGTGTATATACGCTGGGAGATACACAGTGCTTGTTGTATATACAGTCTGAGAGATATATACATTTCGGTGTATGTCTGCTATTAGATACACACCTCTTGGTGTATATACCCTTACCGTGGCCGAGTAGCAATATCGTCACATCATGATGCAACGTGAAACCATCTTGTCGCGGGTATTGAGTTTATCTGTTCGCTGCGACCTACGTTAATACTCGCTAAGCCCCGCCACAGTGCACCACCCTCCATAAGGAGGATTGTGTGTGTTACCCAGGCAATCCAATGCACAAGTGAGAGAGTTCAACACCACAAGCTGCCATTGTCTCGGTGTAGCCTCAGACCGGGACGACACACCTCTGCCCCTGCTCATGACAATCTTCCGCAAGTCGGAGGTAGTCGAAGTAGAAATTTGCAAAGAAACACAAGGTGAAACCTATACAGATTACGTTTCGCTACCAAGCGGAGCTTCATCTGGTCTTGATAAACATTTACTTAGAGCGAAATGTCGTCCATAAATATAGGTTTGCTATACAGATAGTTTCTCATTATTATGCTTGTGGGTAAGTCTTGCGACCCGATATTGGAATTCTAGCTTAAAAGTTCAAATACTCTTGATTAATGCACGTAGATTCATTCAGTGAAGTGATATTGATTATTTAATAAGAGGTTATCTGTCGGGGCTCAGCTGAGGTAACAATCAACACGCAACATGACTCGAATAACGAGCAGGTTAGTGAGAATTTTTTCCACGTGAGAACCAAAAAAAAAAGAAGGCACAGTATAATATATATACAAATTTTTGGTAGCGCACTTTATTTTTAAATACGCACAAGAGTCTGACAACAGAGATTCTCTTGCATTTTTCCAGAGGGTCGGGTGATAGGATTCGCTTGTAGCTTTAAGGACTTCCAACATGGCGAATTGATGCTGGTGAAGGGTTCTTGGGTCGAGGAGTTGAGTTTCTCCATTGTATTTGCTTAAAACCACTTAGTTCTGTGGATGCATTATTTATACTGATCGTGGAGACTGGTTTTCCAAACGGGAGCAGAATGAAATTAGCCCTGTAGTATCCAGGGCCACGAATATGCTGGCATCAGGAGATGTAACGTCCAGTGTTTACTGGGTACCTAATGTTTGTAGGATGGTGGCCCAGTGGATAAAGGCAACGAGAAATTTACCTAGTATCTCAGGAGGCTGGGTAAATGTTATATTAACACATGGGCAGTCTCCCACCGAGGCAGGGTGACCCAAAAAAAGAAGAAACACTTTCATCATCACTCTTTCCATCACTGTCTTGCGAGAAGAGTGCCGATACTATAGTTCAAAAGCTGCAACATCACTCCACCCTTCCTCCAGAGTGCAGGCATTGTAGTTTCCACCTCCAAGACTCAAGTCCGGCCAACCAGTTTCCTTGATTTCCTTTCTCTCTCTCTCTCTCTCTCTCTCTCTCTCTATATATATATATATATATATATATATATATATATATATATATATATATATATATATATATATATATATATATATATATATATATATATATATATATAATTTTCTTGGGTAGAATAGCTTGGGGGTGAGTTGTGCAAAGGACCTATCCAAGTTGGCTCGCCGCGCGCCACGTGTTTAACCGTTGTGGGATCTGATAGTGAGGTGCTGGCCGGACCCCTTATATAGCTTCCTTGGATGCTTCACTTTCATAGTTCCTTGATAATGTGAGTAGTCACGAAAGCGCTTGGAATTTCTCTATTCTTTCAGAGTGGTTGTTTTGCATATATATATATATATATATATATATATATATATATATATATATATATATATATATATATATATATATATATATGTAGTACCGAATATGTAAAACTGGTCAATTAGCAAGAACTCGTTTAAAATTAAGTCCTTTCTAAAATTTTCTATTATACGTTTAAAGATATATTTTTTTCATTAATGTTAATGTAAAAAATTTTAATTTTGCACCAAAAGAACCTTAGAAAACTTACCTAACCTTATTATAACAAGAGCAATTTATTTTAGCCTAACCCAGCTAAATATATTTTAAATACGTTTACAATAATTTAGTACTAAACAAACACAATCAAACATATTTTTTTCTTTAGGTTCAGAATGATTTTGGCGAAATTATTGCATACACAAATTTTCACTTGTCCTATATGGCAAGATGAGCCTTGCTATTTAAGCCAAGATCGCAAGTTCTGCCTATTCGGCACGACATGTATATATATATATATATATATATATATATATATATATATATATATATGTATATCTATATATATATATGTCGAGCCGACTCTGCAAAACTGTTCAATTAGCAATAACTCATTTAAAATTAACTCATATCTAAAATTTTCTCTTATACGTTTAAAGATATATTTTTTTCATTAATGTTAATGTAAAAATTTCTAATTTTGCACCAAAAGAATCTTAGAAAACTTACCTAACCTTATTATAACAAGAACAATTTATTTTAGCCTAACCCAACTAAATATATTTTATATTTGTTTACAATAATTTAATACTAAACAAACACAGTGAAATATATTTTTTTTCGTTAGGTTCAGAATGATTTTGGCGAAATTATTACATACACAAATTTTCGCTTGTCCTATATGGCAAGATGAGCGTTGCTATTTAAGCCAAGATCGCAAGTTCTGCCTATTCGGCACGACATATATATATATATATATATATATATATATATATATATATATATATATATATATATATATATATATATATATATATATATATATATATATATATATGTATATATATACACAAATGTAAATAAGATCCCACGAAACAAAGGAAAATACTGAAACACAATTCGGAAATAAACTCACTATCAGAGTTGATCTGTTGATAACGTTATACGAACAAGTCGATTTTTTACGAGTAATCCGTTTGTGTTAAAATATAGAAGTTGAAGGTAATTTGCATAATTAAATGCATGCATTATCCATTAGTAGAGAACGTTCATTGCTGCGTTATTCTCAATATAACACTGGCAGTAATGGTAACTCACCTTGTTTACGCCAACGATGCTAACTACACTATAAACTGGTATGGTTTTATTCATGAACCAGTGGACCAACACAGTGTAATCTCATGGTATTATTGTAGTAATAATATTGCGTATTGTGCTCACTGCTGTTTAAAATTGGGATTTTTTCTAGTGTAGCAAGGTTTTTAATACGGCAATGACTATTTTACCAATAAAAAATTTATATTTCGAAAGTATTTATGGTCATGCATTGGAATTTTTGTATTTATAAATAATTTTTTGGGCAAATATATACCACGCTAGTTTCTAGCTGGGTGTAAAGTCGGGAGCAAATTTGCTCCGGCATTGAGTGGCCTGTCAACTGACCTCTCATTAGCTATGATGCTAATATATACATGTGTGTGTAATGGATGGCATTGCGGGTACCAGGAAAGAAAATACTGCATATTCTGTATTGAAAAAAATATATATTTGGATACATTAGCAGTGTGTAGTTACCTTGTTATATATGACAGAAATGTGGTGGGAACCTTCACTGTGTGACGATTCCCTATTCTGTATGATAGTTGTTTGGTGGGAACTCTTACTGTGTACTGTTAAGCTATTCTCTGTGATAGTTACATTTTGGGAATATCTGCAGTGAGTCGATGCCGTATTTTTATATGATAGTTATTTGTTAGGAGCATCCACAGAGTTGAAACAGACTCTTATGCACAAGACAGAAAGTTTCTTAAAGGGCAACGTTTCGCCACGAGTGACTTCTTTAGTACTGAAGAAGCAGCTTGTGGTGAAACGTTTCCCTAAAGAAATATCCTGAACTGTATATAGTATCTTTTTCCACATCTTGTCGGTATGGCCCTACTATTTCCCAAACATGGAGTAAAACTACCTTATACTCTATGATAGTTACGAAGGGGGAAAACGTGTAGCCTGTGATTATCCCATTGCTTAAGCTGCGTAGTGGGAACACCCGCAGTGGGTGACTGTCCCTAATCTGTTACTTTCAGAGCAGGACCAAATGCCAGCTGTGCTTCCCCGTCATATTCCATCACACAGATGGGTTGCATGCATATGATAATGAAATATGTCAGCCTGAGTTGGGAGACTTCAGTAGGTTAATGAGGACATCGTCGAGCATTTAATAACTTCGACCTTAAATAGTGTCATTTAAGCAGACCTGAGATGATGATTAAAGAGTATATATTCGAACCCCATATATGTATATATATATATATATATATATATATATATATATATATATATATATATATATATATATATATATATATATATATATATATATATATATATATATATATATATATATATATATATATATATATATGTCGTGCCGAATATGTAAAACTGGTCAATTAGCAAGAACTCATTTAAAA
>NC_091302.1:51869917-51877417 GCF_038502225.1 Cherax quadricarinatus | reverse complement strand
CAAAGAAGACCGCAGACGGAATACAGTCTAGGGGACCAGAGACTACAAACTTCACTCAAGGAAAAAGATCTTAAGGTGAGTATAACACCAGGCACATCTCCTGAAGCGCACATCAACCAAATAATTGCTGCAGCATATGGGCGCCTAGCAAACCTCAGAACAGCATTCCGACATCTTAATAAGGAATCGTTCAGGACCCTGTACACCGTGTACGTTAGGCCCATATTGGAGTATGTGGCGCCAGTCTGGAACCCACACCTAGCCAAGCACGTAAAGAAACTAGAGAAAGGGCAAAGGTTTGCAACAAGACTAGTCCCAGAGCTAAGAGGTATGTCCTACGAGGAGAGGTTAAGGAAAATCAACCTGACGACACTGGAGGACAGGAGAGATAGGGGGGACATGATAACGACATACAAAATACTGAGAGGAATTGACAAGGTGGACAAAGACAGGATGTTCCAGAGATGGGACACAGCAACAAGGGGACACAGTTGGAAGTTGAAGACAGATGAATCACAGGGATGTTAGGAAGTATTTCTTCAGGCATAGAGTAGTCAGGAAGTGGAGTAGTTTGGGAAGCGATGTAATGGAGGCAGGATCCATACATAGCTTTAAGCAGAGGTATGATAAAGCTCACGGTTCAGGGAGAGTGACCTAGTAGCGACCAGTGAAGAGGCGGGGCCAGGAGCTTAGACTCGACCCCTGTAACCTCAGCTAGGTGAGTACACACACACACACACACACACACACATATATATATATATATATATATATATATATATATATATATATATATATATATATATATATATATATATATATATATATATATATATATGTCGTGCCGAATATGTAAAACTGGTCAATTAGCAAGAACTCATTTAAAATTAAGTCCTTTCTAAAATTTTCTCTTATACGTTTAAAGATATATTTTTTTCATTAATGTTGATGTAAAAATTTATAATTTTGCACCAAAAGGAACTTAGAAAACTTACCTAACCTTATTATAACAAGAACAATTTATTTTAGCCTAACCCTACTAAATATATTTTAGATTTGTTTACAATAATTTAATACTAAACAAACACAGTGAAATATATTTTTTTCGTTAGGTTCAAAATGATTTTGGCGAAATTATTGCATACACAAATTTTCACTTGTCCTATATGGCAAGATGAGCTTTGCTATTTAAGCCAAGATCGCAAGTTCTGCCTATTTGGCACGACATATATATATATTATATATATATATATATATATATATATATATATATATATATATATATATATATATATATATATATATATATTATTTATGCGAGGAGGCTCCTGGAGGAGACACAGACGGGGGAGGGGCTGCTTGCTTGCTCCTGACGTATTGATTTCCTGGCAACATGGACAGTCACTTTCCGCAGATACATGTGTGAAAGACCCCCCTCCCTACCTGTCTCGTTCCTACCCCACTATCCTTCCTCTTCTTCTACCTGTCTGATTTTCCCCTTTGGTTCCCTCACCTCCTACCTCACCTCTGTGACTTGCTCTCACTTTCCTCACCCCTTTCCCCTTGTCAATCCCTTTAACTAAATGATTCCTTCAACCCCCCTCCTCCTCCTCCTCCTTCTCCTTCTCATCTCCCAATTCCCTGACTCCCTCCCCCACCACACTCTCCATTAACCTGCCCCTCTATCTCTTTTCCACTCTCCTGAGTGCTTCCCCTTGCTTTATGGTTCTTACTTTGGAAATAAAGCAATTTTTTACCCCCTTCCACCACTGGAAACCTGACTTTCTTCCCTCCCCACACGGTCCACGTTTTCTCCCCCATCCTATTTTTACCCATCCTCGGGAATTTCCTCTTTTACGCCCTCCGTCTCATCCATTACTCTCCCTTACCACCTCGGGGGAAAAAAACTTTTCTTTCCTTACGAGGTTATCCCTCAGCCAGTTCCCCCCACAGTGTTTCTTTTCCTGTGAACTCTGTCACAGGTTTCCCCATATGTTCGATCTTTTTTTTACCTTAATTTCACCTCCCAGCAGCGGCCTCTTAGTCGTTCTTGCCCGTCTATCTCGCATAGTTTCCCCTCTTTCAGTTATATTCTTAGTCTCATCTCTCATCCATGTCTCCTAATAATTCTTTGCATCTTTCTCTAGTTCTCCCTTCCTAAGTTCCTCTCCCATCTATGTCTCTTAGTTCTCTCTCCTGTTTGCATCTCCAGTCCCCATCCTATGTCTTTCCCTTACTTCCCCTGTCCCATCTCTCTTCCTCAGCTTCCACTTCCTTTCTTTCTCCCTTCCTTACAAATTCCTGTTCATTAGTCCTCCCCCTCCCATCTGCGTCTCTTATTTCCCCTTTGTAAACTCTCCCATAATTACAATTTTCATCTCTCTCCCTTAGCTTCCTCTTCCATTTCTTTGCATTAGTTCATCCTCCCATCTGTCCTTAATTCCCACTTTCATCTATATGTCTTAGTTCCTCCTCCCACCTTTGCCCCTTAATTACCATTCCACTAAAAATTCAGGAATATGTACACAGAGAGGTGCGTATTTACCAGTTCATGTACACAGAGAGGTGCGTATTTACCAGTTCATGTACACAGAGACGTGTGTATCTATCAGCGTATATACTAGTCGATATGTGTGTGTGTTTCTTTCAGTATATATACCCCGCTAAGTTTGTATTTATCAGCGTATATACAGTGAGAGGTATCTCTCACTGAATATATCCCTAGGCTTGTGATTATTATTCTCACCTAGTGTGAGCCGGAGAATCTTAGTCTCCTCTGTAAATTCTCATTTTAGTGACCAGACATGAACGGTCATTAATTAATCTTCTACAGTAACTATTTTTTTTACGGTTGACTGACAGACGTCAACGCCGAAATGAATAAAGGTCCACCACAACTTTTAAGTTCAGTGACTCACGAAATGGTAATGACACGACCGCAAACAAACCATACCACGGGCGGGGTTAGAACCCGCGATCAGAGAGTCACAAAACTCCAGACCGACGCGTTAGCCACTGGGCCAGCTAGCCACAATGAGATTCACCCAACTAGGTATATTTATACACCATAGGAAGGCTAGCATAAGCTCCACTGCAACCACAAATGCACTTTCAGCTGGATAGAGTAAAGAAGAGACGCTGTTGTTTGATGTCACGAAGTATCTTGACTAGAATCACGCAATAAAATCCTTTGGTACTATTCTTCAGCACAGCAGTCTGCGATGTCACCAGGAAACTTGTCGACGAGCTCAATATCTGACTCCTGTTTAACAGCTCTCAAGCAAAGAGCTTCACAATCTGTGGATCTCAGATCCCTGGGCAGAATGGTCGTTAAATTATTCAAAGGGATTCGCAAATATTTACTGAGTTCATAAAAGTTTTTTTTTGTCGTCATGAATTTACCCAAACAACGAAGCCTAAATATACATCTTTTATTATATTGTGGTCAACAATATTGAGGTTAAAATGGGCTCCTCGTACTCGCTAAGGCTGGGAACCATTGCTTTAAATAATAAAAAGAAACAATACCGTGATTGGAGCAATACACAAATAACCTGCACATAGAATAGAGGAGTTTACCACGACGTTTCGGTCCGACTTGGACCATTTACAAAGTCACTGTGACTTTGTGTACTGAATCACTGCTTTAGCAGTCGCAAAAAAATCGGGTACCATGTCTCCACTTGATGCCACATTACAAGTTTAACATTCATGGAGAAGCGTTAAACCCAAAGGTGTCATACAACTCCTGGGGGAAAAGCAGGAAATCAGTTATCGTCCGAGGATAGCAGGTCAGCTGCGATTCACTGGATCAAAAGTCTTTAGTCTGCGTCAAGTAACTTCCTTCAGAAGTGATATCACAGGAACCAGGCCTCTGGTCTTACCCCAACCTCTCCAAAGATGATATCATCTAAACCTTCCAGCTATCTCTACAGTGTGAGTCAGTCTAACCCCACCTAGTGATAACATCCTCCTCAGAGAACCTTTAGGTTACAATGCAACATCCGCTATCTTCTAGGATAACTTGAAAACCAACTCAAGAAAATTTCCAGGTTAGCTAGTTAACTAATTTTTTGAAAGGGCTCACCCTCACCCGATTTTCAGTAATACACTTAAGCTTTTCACTGTTAAGGCGTCAGATTGACATAGGGTATTACGTGTCATCGATTTAGTTAGGGAGGTTCTCTCACAGAACTTGTAAGTCTCTTAGGCTTCATGATCCAGATTTGTAGAGGCTAGTTAGTGGGGGACTTTCTCTATACTCTGTCTCCTCTAATTCGTATGTGTGTGTGTATAATCAGTTGTTAAAGGCACTTGTCGGCAGGTACTTGGACTTCATGCGTTGTGTGTGTGTGTGTGTGTGTGTGTGTGTGTGTGTGTGTGTGTGTATGTGTGTGTGTGTGTGTGTGTGTGTAAAGAAGAAAAATATCATCATTATTGGCGAGAAAAACACTGGGATAAGAAGAACCTACGGTAGTAACAGTTCATGAATGCCAACCTGTCATGTGTGGGCGACCTGACGTTCAGGGCAACGATTTATATCTGTGGAATCAGCGAATTTCAGCGCCGTTTATTTTTCCCAAGGTCGCTATGCAAAACCTGTGATCCTCGTCAATTATACTTCAGAAATTTGGTCTGTTTTACCTATTTGTCTCTGTGACTCCTGGGAGACGAAAAAATAAATTGAAATCAATGCAGAAATAATTTTCGTGACAGTGATGTGTCATTCATTCTCAAGGAACACAGTAGAGAGTAACAATATCCTCTCCAATATATATATATATATATATATATATATATATATATATATATATATATATATATATATATATATATATGCACATCTGTTGTAAATTGTGGGACCCATAGCCTCGGAGAAGTGGATAAAAAGGCTTCAAGGAAAAATATTTGGATTTCTTCCTGAAGAATATATATATATATATATATATATATATATATATACAAGGAATTCGCGAGAGCAGGCGAAATATACACAAACACTGATCTCTAGCTGAAGGAGACTCGAACCTACGAACCTTATAACAAGGTACGCAGTGCTATACCAAATTCACCACACTGGACCAATACCTTGGAGCCCGGCTTGCGCTAGACTTTTGGATCAAAGTCTAGCGCAAGCTGGATGCCAAGGTATTGGTCCAGTGTGGTGAGTTTGGTATAGCACTGCGTACCTTGTTCTAAGGTTCGTAGGTACGAGTCTCCTTCAGCCAGAGATCAGTGTTTGTATATATATATATATATATATATATATATATATATATATATATATATATATATATATATATATATATATATATATATATATATGCAATAAGATCAATAATAACCCACATGGAGACAGAAAATTAATTGATCTGTATTATAATTATCACCATTATCACCACATTAGTGATATCTTCAGTTACACCATCACTACTGGTGCTGTTACTATTAGCACCATGCTTATGGAATTTCCTGTAGGACCACCACCATTGGTATTATCACCAGTAGCACCCTGAGCAACAGATGGTGGTGCTATTCCTAGGGGATAGCACCACCATCTGTTCAAATTAACGTCAAGCCACCTGACAGCCAATTCACACCAATCTCCTGAGCGTCAATCACCCATCTCCAATCTTCAGTCACTCCTATACAATCAAACTAGAACCAAGACATTATTAAATGATGAGTTCATTTGTATTAGATAATAAAGGTTTAAATGATATTTGTTGGGACTGGGTACCTGCCCATCTAGCTACCAGACTGCTGACTTCCTTGGGTAAAATTGTTAAAGGGATGGCACACCGTCTTGAATACTGTGTGGAACAGCGAATGGATTGGATGGTGTGCTGACCTCAGCTACCGTACTCACTTGAGCTCAGCCCTACTTGCTGAGGCAGCATCTTTCCTGAGTGGCGTTAACTTTTGTACCATGAACACACGCCGTTCACCGATTAAGAGTAAGGCAAAACAGTATGTGTCTTCAGTGGTATATAGCCAGTCTAACAATGTATACCTGCAGGGGCAAAGTCTACTTTGTATTTCGTTTGTTTAATAAACATTTAATCATTCCTTTGCTTTAAATATTCGATATTTCCTTAGACAATCAATTTAAATGTTTTAGAATTTTATCTCCGTTAATGAATCTAGTTTCTTCCTTTCTTTCTCAACAAACCGGCCGTATCCCACCGAGGCTGGGTGACCTAAAAAGAAAAACGAGAGTTTTTCTTTTTAAATTTAGTAATGTATACAGGAGAAGAGGTTACTAGCCCCTTGCTAAACTCATCATGAAAATCATGATTACGTAATATATGTCTCAAAATTAAAGTGGGTTTTTATTCATTAAGTGAGGGCCAGAATGTTTGTTGAAGATTCTTCATAAAATCAATGACGTAATTGCAATGACACGATCAGGTATAAATATACCGCGATCAGGTATAAATATACCTAGTTGGATGAATCTTAATGTAGCTAGCTGGCCCAGTGGCTAACGCGTCGGTCTGGAGTTTTATGACTCTCCGATCGCGGGTTCTAACCCCGCCCGTGGTATGGTTCATAAAATGAAGTTGCTCGTGCCTCTCCTCAGATCCTTTTGTAATCGCAACGAATTTAAAATTCCCCCCTGAATGCAATATTAATAATTACTGCAAATTTTAGCCGTATATTACAATGCAAGTATCTACAACACTCCCTCATTCCTAAAAAAAATAAAAATAGCCAGTTAGGAACAAGGCAGCCAGCTAGGATAAATATATATATATGTCAGTAACTAGCGTTACCCTTGCATAATGATAATTGCATTTGCTTGACAAATTCATTTCAGATTCACGACTGCTAGGGGAAAAGAATACGATAATTACTGGATTAGTTTCCTCTTCCTCGTAATCTTACTTTCATATTGCCCATGTATATATATATATATATATATATATATATATATATATATTGAGGAGTCATTCTGTCTTGTTCCCCCATCAGTTAATGACCCAAGCTCGTCCCTTAATAACCTTAACTCGTGCTTATTTTAAGAGGGACCTCTCCCAGTTCTCCAGGATGCTGCCCACAAGAGAAGATCAACGCTGAGTTCATCAACTCTGCAAAATCTACATTGGTAGCAGGTATAGAGGGACATACACAGTCTTAAGAGGACACAAGTGCAACTAATGTGACATGCCTAGTATGGGCCAGCAGGCCTCCTGCAGTGTTCCTCCTTTCTTATGTTATGTTCTAATGTAGCATTAGTTGCACCTGTGTCCTT
The DNA here is from genome assembly GCF_038502225.1 of Cherax quadricarinatus. NCBI lineage: Eukaryota > Metazoa > Arthropoda > Malacostraca > Decapoda > Parastacidae > Cherax > Cherax quadricarinatus. The sequence continues at coordinate 51,870,162 of NC_091302.1, read as the reverse complement.
TTACCTAACATATTGTCGGTAATTCTGCCGACATTAATACGATTGTCTTGATCAAGGGAAGGCAGGTACAACTCAAGCTGTGGCAAAGACAAAAATGTAAAAAAAAAAAAAAGCTGCGATAAAGCTTTACATAAAAGAAATCTCCAGGCTCAGTGCCTTACGCACTGGCCTGGAGTTTTTCGACTCACACGCCATGGGTTCTAACCCCACCCGTACCCTGGTTCGTTTGCAATTGTGTTATTACG
>NC_091302.1:51859917-51864917 GCF_038502225.1 Cherax quadricarinatus | reverse complement strand
TCCTCCTCACCTGTGTGTGTGTGTGAATGAGAGAGAGAGAGAGAGAGAGAGAGAGAGAGAGAGAGAGAGAGAGAGAGAGAGAGAGAGAGAGAGAGAGAGAGAGAGAAAGAAATTATGTATTTTACAAAAAAAAAAAATATATATAAATCTTTGAGGTACTTCAGAATTCCCAGTCTTTTCCTTCAAAATTATCAGAGCAGAAAACATATTGTGTCTTAGCAGACAGTGTTTCATCTCAGCCACACTCAGTCATCCTCGTTTAATGAGCTTCGTAAAAAAAGAATTTTTTTTTTTTTTCGTATTTTTTCCATTCTCTGACTCTGTCTCTCTCCCAGCCAGTTTCTTTTTAAAAGATTCTTTACAAAATAGGAAGGAATCTTTGGAACAGTAGCATTTCGGGCAACATTCCTTGTTGATGATACTCCTTCATCGTTTATTCTCACCCCTCATTGTCCGAATGTTTAGAATGTTATACATTATATATGCGCCTTCGGGAAGGTCTCAATGGGTGTCTGAAACAGGTCGTTAAACTTTGTAACTTAGTCACCTTGTAAACATGTAACGACCTCTGTAACATCATCACTTCTCGCTCACAGAACGAATATCGTAACCTCGTCACCTTGTATGCATGTAACGATCTCTGTATCCTCGTCACCTTGTAAACATGTAACGACCTCTGTAACATCATCACTTCTCGCTCACAGAACGAATATCGTAACCTCGTCACCTTGTATGCATGTAACGATCTCTGTATCCTCGTCACCTTGTAAACATGTAACGACCTCTGTAACATCATCACTTCTCGCTCACAGAACGAATATCGTAACCTCGTCACCTTGTATGCATGTAACGATCTCTGTATCCTCGTCACCTTGTGAACATGTAACGACCTCTGTAACATCATCACTTCTCGCTCACAGAACGAATATCGTAACCTTGTCACCTTGTAAGCATGTAACGATCTCTGTATCCTCGTCACCTTGTAAACATGTAACGACCTCTGTAACATCATCACTTCTCGCTCACAGAACGAATATCGTAACCTCGTCACCTTGTAAGCATGTAACGATCTCTGTATCCTCGTCACCTTGTAAACATGTAACGACCTCTGTAACATCATCACTTCTCGCTCACAGAACGAATATCGTAACGTCGTCACCTTGTAAGCATGTAACGATCTCTGTATCCTCGTCACCTTGTGAACATGTAACGACCTCTGTAACATCATCACTTCTCGCTCACAGAACGAATTTCGTAACCTCGTCACCTTGTAAGCATGTAACGATCTCTGTATCCTCGTTATCTTGTAAGCACGTAACGACTCCTGTATTCTCGTTACCTTGTAAGCATGTAACCACCACTGTAACCTCATCACCTTGTAAGCACGTAACAACCTGTGCAACATCGTCACTTGTCACTCACAAAACCAATATCGTATCCTTGTTACCTCGTAAGCATATAACAACCTCTACATCCTCGTTAACTTGTAATCACGTAACGACCCCTGTATCCTCGTTACCCCTGTAAACATGTAACCACCACTGTAACCTCATCACCTCATAAGCACGTAACGACCTCTGTAACATCGTCACCTCTCATAAAACCAATATCGTAACCTTATCACCTTGTAAGCACGTAACTACCACCGTAACCTCGTCACCATGCAGTTAAATAACACACGTCATAACCTTGTCACCTTGCAATCATGTATTCGACAAACACCTCGTGCAACTTGCAGCTGAATTATACAATAGCTCAAGTTTAATCATCCTAACATCAAGCAATCATTCAGCTATAAATAATAAGCCTCATTAATTATAAGAGCTTTCCAGCCTCAAAAATTTAAATGGTGTATAAATCACAATCACTTCCTAAAATCAACATATAAATAATGACTAAATGAATAACACGCACTGTTTATAATGAATAATGAAAATTAATCCCGATAAATTTGTAAATAATAAGTGATATATTTATTTAATTTAATATATGCTATTTGATACCACTGTCAGCAATAACGATATTAATAATAATAATAATAATAATAATAATAATAATAATAATAATAATAATAATAATAATAATAATAATAATAATAACAATAATAATAATAATAATTAATAATAATAATAATAATAATAATAATAATAATAATAATAATAATAATAATAATAATAATAATTAATAATAATAATAATAATAATAACAATAGAAACAACAGTAACAACAAGAGCACTAATAATAATAATAATAATAATATTTTAATAGCCTTTGTGTAAAATAAACGGGATACCACGATGATGGTGATGTGATCTTGATCCGTTTAGTTGGAGCTACTACTCTTCCTTGTATCCAGACTACCTCCCCATTTCCTTGGCCACAGTATGGACCTTAGAGATGGTTCAGCTAATTACCTGTGTTTAGGTTAAAGTTCACCTGCGTATAGGTAAAAGGTCAGTCACCTTTGCGTTAAAGTTCACCTGTGTGTAGGTCAAGGTCACCTATGTAAAAGTCAAGCTTTAATTACCAATTTTTCGCTGTCTACAACTTTCTTTGCTCCCAAAATTATTAATTGCGCGATAATTTCCACGAAAGACTAATTTCGTACTTTTGAAAATTCCCTTAAGATTTCATTTTCCTATTTGGAATAAACAAGCTTCTTGCGTTGGTGTATTTATTGTCCAGTTTGGAAAACTTCGCCACTGATGGTGTCTTTGCGTCTTGCGTCTGACGTAAGAGTAGAGAGGTGACGAGTGGGTAAGTTACGAGGCAGGTTGTGTTCTTCCTGTTATTCTGTGATGGATGAGAGATATTGTTGACAAGTAGGATTAAAAAGACGTTTTCTTTTCCTTTGCATTAGGGGAAACTTCATTATATACGAATTAAGAGATAAACGGAGCCTGTAATATAGGTTTGTTCTGTTGTCCATTAACTTGCATGTAAGAAAGGGACCTCATGACGAGGTTTCGCTCCTCCCTGAATCATTGTCAAGTTACAAATTAAGGTGGAACTTTAAAAATCTCTTTTAAAACAAAAGAGAGAGTCAGTATCGTCAGCCTACGATCTCAACATCTCTTTACCTGTATCGTGATACAATGATACTGTATTCTCGTCTGTAACTTGCATTTTCGCGTTATTCAGTAATTATCATCATCAAATATTCAGAAAAGTTGTTTCTCCCGTTGTTTGCAGATAGAAAGATGCTGAGAAGAATATAAACAAAAGAGACAAAAGAAGGTTAAGAAAAAGGCTTGGACACGGTTATTCAAACAGGTGGCTGCTACTGCCGCTTGAGCGGCTGCTGTTGCTGTTACCACTGCTTTTACTACTGCATAGGCTGTTAATACTGCTGCTACGGCTGTTAGTGCTGCTGTACTATAACTGCTGCTGCCATTGCTATTTCTACTGTTGCTATTAATGCTACTACAAATGCTCCTTAGGTGACTTTTCATTTTGATGTTGTTATTGTTACTGTTGCTACTATTTCTGCCATTACTACTACTGTTGCAGTCACTACCGATGCTGTTGCTGCTGCCGCTGCTACTGTTGCTAGTGTAATTTTGTTGTTGACTTTGCTGCTGAAGTTTCTCTGTGCACCAGTTGAAATTACAGAAGATAAATAACCACGACATTCGTGGGTGCAGCTCCATAATTGCAAGGAATGCAGGAGGCCTTTTATGTCATATATTATTCGGTGACCCGTAATTTTCATTAAGGCTTATTTCCTCATGCTTCATATATTTAAATATATAAATATAAATATATATATAGCGTTTTAGATTGTTAATGTTAAGGTTTAGAACACTGACGGGAAAAGAGAGATACGAGAAGAGACCAAGTGAATCTGAGGAGGAGAAAAAGAAAGATAGGAAGAAGAGGGAGAAGAGGAAGGAAAGAAAAGATACATGTTACAGAGGAAGCTTCGATCGAGGACGATGTTTCGATCAGTGTAGAGCTTGAGGATGCTATATGAAGAACGAAAGCTTATTCCGAACCGTGGCTTGTCTTCACTACTGTCGGCAGTACGCCATTTAGACCCGGGGTGGAAGAGAGAGTGAGAGACCAAGAGAGAGAGAGAGAGAAAGAGGAAGATTCAGAGACACTCGAATATCAAGTGACAGAAAGGGAGGTGGAACAGAGGCGGGTGCCTGTGGCAAGCACGACATTGTTGAAGTTTTGCAGCCAGAGAGACGCGGAAAAGGAACTGCTATCTCAAACCAACAACTTATTCACTGAGAGAGATGCTTTCCAAGAGACACAGATCCCAGTCGTTTGGGCCTTTTATGGCGTCGTTTTTCAAAGTTTAATGTCCACTGCTGTTTCGGTATCAGAGGATGAGTGTCTGTGTGTGTGTGTGTGTGTGAAAGAGAGGGAGAGAGAGAGAGAGAGAGAGAGAGAGAGAGAGAGAGAGAGAGAGAGAGAGAGAGAGAGAGAAAGAGAGAGAGAGAGAGAGAGAGAGAGAGAGTTTCTATCAAAAGCAGCATAAAATGACTCCATAAAAGACTATAAACAGCCCATCTGTAAACCAAACAGGAATCCACCTCACAGAAACCATCAGAATAATTTGACTGTATGAAAGACTGAGGAAGAGAGTGTGTGTTTTCGCGTCTGTTTGTGGTTGCAGGGGCCGAGTCACAGCTCCTGAGTGTGTGTGTGTGTGTGTGTGTGTGTGTGTGTGTGTGTGTGTGTGTGTGTGTGTGTGTGTGTGTGTGTGTGTGTGTGTGTGTTTGAGTATGTGTGTGAGTGTGTACATGCTCACCTAGTTGTACTCAGGTAGTTGTGGTTGCAGAGACCAATTCACAGCTCCTGGCCCCGCTTCTTCACTGGCCGCTACTGGGTAACTCTTCCTGCTTCATGAGCTTTATCATACCTCTTCTTAATGCTATGTATGGATCCTGCCTCCACTACATCGCTTCCGGAACTATTCCACTTCCTGACTACTCTGAAAATGAAGAAATACTTCCTAAAATCCCTGTGATTCATCTGTGTGTGTGTGTGTG
>NC_091302.1:51849917-51854917 GCF_038502225.1 Cherax quadricarinatus | reverse complement strand
TTTACAACATGGTTCTTCATGGTTGTTTGGAGTCAAATTTCACCCCAAGGATATCAACTTCTTCTCCAGGTGCCAACATCGTCCCATTCATCCTTACTACTGCGCCAGCATTACCATCATGGTGCCTAGAGACGAACATCATTTGCGTTTTTTCAGGTGCAAATGTTACTTGCCATCTATTTCCCCAAGCTGATATAGCTCTCAGCTGGTGATTGATGTAGCTTAGAGCAGCTGGCATTTCTTCTCTTGGATAAGTGAATGTCAGTGTACAGTCGTCTGCATATGCATGTGATTCTGGGATGAGATGAAGAAGGTCGTTGAAGTAGACATTCCATAACAGTGGACCCAGCACACTTCCTTGTGGAACGCTTGCCCCAATAGGATGCCTTGCTGATTCCGTTCCATTGAGGACTACACTTAGAGATCTACCATGAAGGTAATCACTGAGGAGACATAGCGTAGAGCCTGCAATTCCCAGTGCTTGAAGTTTTGCTAAGAGGCCCTGGTGCCACACCCTGGTCGAAAGCGCCAGCAATGTCCAGTGCTACCACACAGCTGACTTTGGATTCATCCAGTGACTGGTGCCACTTAGTGGAGAGGTTTAACAACAGATCAGCAGCAGAGTAACCTTTCCTGAAGCCATATTGACGATCACAAAGTAGTGAGTGGTAGTCAAAAAAAATCTGTCATTTGTCTTGAGATTATTGTCTCAAGGATCTTACCAGTGATTGACAGGAGGTGACACTGGTCTGTAGTTGCTGATTTCTGCTCTGCTCTTCTTTTTGTGAACAGGGACTACATTTGCCTCTTTCCATGGAGAGGGCCATTTACACTGTACTAGGCAGTGCTGAAAGATGCGAGTTAGAGGTGCTGCTAGCTGGTCTGCACATCTTCTCAACAATCTTGGGCTCAACTTGTCTGGGCCCACAGCCTTTTCTTGGTCAAGTGATTTAAGAAGGAAATGCACCTCCTCCTGCCTTATTGTCACCACTGACAGTTTTGACACAGTTCTTGCAGCTAGCCAAGGAGGGTCCCTTGCTGGATCAGGAACTTGCATTTTGTAGCAAAGTGTTCAGCAAAAAGGTCCGCCTTCTCTTGACTACTAGTAGAGGTGGTCCCATCCTGTCGATTTAGAGGTGGAATAAGTTCATCAGGCAGATAACCTTGTCTGTCCTTGACCAGGGACCACCAGGTTTTGGAGCCTACCCTACCTGATGCTAACTTTCTTTTAGTGTCCACCTCCCATTTAGTAATGGCCCACTTTTGAACATCACCCATATGCCTACAGGCTTGCATGTGCAAGTTCCTGTTATAGGTGGTAGGATGTCTCTTATACCTTCGCCATGCTTTGTACTTAGCAGTAGCAGCCTCTCTACAACGAAAGCCAAACCAAGGCTGATCTGTAGGCTTTGTCACATATTGCCGGTGAGGAATGTGTTCTTGTTGCAGATTAAGGATGTGTCCAGTGAAGGCTTTCACTTGGTTGTCAACATCCCCCTGGAGAAGAGCATTCCAGTCGGTGGTGGCGAGCTCAGAGCAAAGGGCTGGCCAATTACCTCTTTCCCATAGCCAGGTTGTGCGTGTGGACTCCTCACCTCGTTCTGTTGGGATCTTAAGTGTGGTAAAAACAGCCTTGTGGTCAGACGATCCAACGTAGCCGAGGGGTTGACAAGTGACTATGCCTTCTGCCAGATCACTCACTACTGGGTCAAGATATGAGTAGGGAAATCAACAAAGTTTCTCATGTCAAACACTGCAAGAAGGTCATCAAAGTCCCTCTGTATAAGGTGCTGGTTGAGGTCACCAACAATTATAATATGTTGACAGTTGTGTTGTAGCAGAAGGGAGTCAATATTTTCCATTAGGAAGTTGATAGGGTCTGCATGTTGCCACTGAGGTCTGTACATTGCACATGCTAGTACAGAGGTACTAGTGTTTATACAGAGCTTGAAGAACATCATTTCAAGATGTGTAGGGGTGGCAACATCTATGTGCTGGGCATGAACACTTTTAGAGAAGCACACAGCAACACCACCTCCTTGCCCTTGCCTGTCTCTTCTCATCCATGAGGTGTAGCCAGCAATTCTTGCAAAATTTTCTGGAGTCCTGTCATCCAAAAATGTTTCAACAACAGCTATCATGTCGGGACGTCGAGTGTTCACAAAGCTATGTGTGAGCTCTCCAACATTAGTAATGAAACCTCTAATGTTGGCCGACAGGATGCTGATAGACTGGCTCCTCATGATGAAGTGGTCAGCTTGAGGTGGTGGGTGTGTAGGGAATGTAAGGTGCCTGCCCTTGAGAGAGGTAGGGTACTGAGGCAGCTGCAGGGATGTAGGTCTGTGGTCTTGTATAAGGCCCAATCCCACCTGATGGGCTGGGATAGGAGTAGCTAAGTGGGTGACGTGTGAGAGTGTTTACCAATTCAGAGATCCTGCTGGTTTGTTCTGAGAACAGGTCTCTAAACAGGTGGCCCTGTCTGTCAAGTTCCTTTTTCTTCCGACACTGGTCCTCCTTATGTCCTTTCTTGTAGCAGTAGTTACACCTGGTATCTCGCAGGCAGTTGTTGGCAGAGTGCCCCTTCCGGTGACAGCGAGAGCACAGCCTAGGTGCCTGGGAGGGTGGACTAGGATTTGTTGTACCTCCTGTGTTTCGCAGATTTGTCCTCGGATTCTGCCGCTGGAACTGTGTTAGTGGAGGGTGAGACGGCTGTAGATGTCTTCCTCCACCACTCCTCCTCCACGTCCTCTACCCCGCCCTCTACCAGTTCTGACAGATGTGTCCCTGCTGTTCGTACTTCGGCGTAGCAGGTGATCAGGTGCAGTGATAGTTCCCTGATCACTAACTGCACCGTTCTCTGGTGGAGAAACTCCTGGCTCAGAGCTTGCTGTCGAAGCACTACTACCAGATTCTAGAATAGTATCGGCAGGTGTGCTGACAGGTGTAGATCAGGGATGGTATGTGCACTGTCAAGTAGACTGGCAGTGGCTGAAGCAGAGATGTCAGGTGTAGGAGAATTAACAGATCCAAGGCTTCCCACGTTGCTGGGAAGAGGATTTGTTCCCTCTGTGGTGGTCAGAGGAATTGTGTTAGAATTCCCAAAGGTAGTGTTTTGAACTCTGTCAGTCTGTGGGACCTTAGCGATGACAGAATTCCACCAGATGTTTACCCCTGAGTTAAGCTCAGTGTGGGACTTCCAGTCTTTGTCAATAGTGTCACCATCAGCTGAGCAACTTGCGTCACTTGATGTAGGCTTGCACTGGCCTTCTACAATAGCTTGTAGGTTATCTAATGATTTGAGGAGCTCATGAAGTGCTTCCCTGTGATGGATTATCTTAGCTGCAACTTTACAACACAGCCCAAGAGGGCAGTCTTGATCTTTGGACAGGAGTCCCTGAGGTAGGACTTCTGAACCTTCCTCCTGTAGCTCCAGGCTTGTATCCACATATACCACAGGATTATGGATATCCTTAAATTTTCTGAAATTTTCAACCTGGCTGCAACAAAATTCTTCTTCTGGAGTGCAATCTGTGTGGCAGTAGTTGGAACAAGTAGGCTCTTTACATCCAAGAAGATCTTTGTCCCTTGTGGTATACCCACAAACACTGCAGTATCTACTGGGACAATAGCCAGATAGCGTAGATAATCTTGCTATTTTGCGGTGTGAAGTCATCCCAGAGGAGGCTTGTATAATTTGAAGTTCACAGGAGAGAGAGAGGGTGGGTGGTGATACGTGGGTGGGGTGAAGTGTGGGTGGGTGGGGGTGTTTATAGCCGGTGGGTAGTGAGGGCGGGCGGCAGTGGGCCACTAGCTGGAAGTGTTGCCTTCTCACTATCACTTAATAAACACTGTTTATGCTGTCCACTTTTCCACTAAAGGAAGATGTTACACAAATCACTGTGTTGCATTGTACCAGCCACGTTGTTATAAAGCACCAGATGCTAGTACATAGCACAAAACACACATAATATTAGACGCTCACTCTGAAGGCAATAGTGAAGACACTCCTAAGGCCTGCCAGTCCCCTCACACCATGCCTTCAACATACCACACTTAATATCACTGATATTGCTTATATTCACCTCAGTGGAGGAGTTGGCTTACTTGTACTAATGTGTTGTAAGTAGTACTACGTCACTGAACAGTTTTTATCCTCACCAACCCTCGTATTTAAGTAATATTAAGAAAGTTTGTGGAGCACACGGTGACACGTCTTCACCCTCTCTCTCTCTCTCTCTCTCTCTCTCTCTCTCTCTCTCTCTCTCTCTCTCTCTCTCTCTCTCTCTCTCTCTCTCTCTCTTTCTCTCTCTCTCGCTCTCTCTCTCTCTCTCTCTCTCTCTCTCTCTCTCTCACTCACTCTCTCACACACAATGTATTATCACTATCCATTACTCTCCTGTGCCTTCACGTCATCCGAGACGTTTTTATTTCTTATTTTCTTTATTTTCGCAGTTTACTCTCTGTCTCACTCTCTGTCTGTCTGTCTGTCTCTGTCTCTGTCTCTGTATGTCTGTCTGTCTGTCTGTCTGTCTGTCTCTCTCTCTCTCTCTCTCTCTCTCTCTCTCTCTCTCTCTCTCTCTCTCTCTCTCTCTCTCTCTCTCTCTCTCTCTCTCTCTCTCTCTCTCCGTCTCTCTTATTCAGTCTCTTCATTCTTCTCTTCAGTTCCTCCTTGCCTCCCCTTACTTCCTCCCTCCATTTCATCACTACCTCCACTTTCCCCTCCCCCTCTCTCCCTCTTCGTCTTCCCTCCCTCCCTCCCTTCCTTACTCCATTCACCTCTTTCTATGTTCCCTCATTCCATCTCTTGCTTCCTCCTGCTCCTCCTCCTCCTCTCACTACCTACCTTCATCCCCCATTCTCTAATTCCTTTCATAATTTCTCTCTTACTCCCTCTAAATCTCTCCCTCGTTCATTCCCTCTTTCTATCCTTCCATTCCTTCCTACTTACAGTAAAATATTGTAAAAAGAAAAAAATATGATCAATATTATTATTAATGTAA
>NC_091302.1:51822417-51844917 GCF_038502225.1 Cherax quadricarinatus | reverse complement strand
GCGGATGATACTAGGATCTGCATAAGGCTGTCATCTGCTGAGGACGCGGTTAACCTCCAAGAAGATATAAACAAAGTTTTCCAGTGGGCAACGGTAAACAATATGATGTTCAATGAGGACAAATTCCAACTACTCCGTTATGGAAAACTGGAGGAGATAATAACTAGAACAGAGTATACTACTGACTCCGGCCATACAATAGAGCGGAAAAATAATGTAAGGGACCTGGGAGTAGTAATGTCTGAGGATCTCACTTTCAAGGATCACAACAGTGCCACGATCGCACGTGCAAAGAAAATGATAGGATGGATAATGAGAACTTTCAAAACGAGAGATGCCAAGCCCATGATGATCCTTTTCAAATCACTTGTTCTCTCTAGGCTGGAATACTGCTGTACATCAACATCTCCATTCAAAGCAGGTGAAATCGCAGATCTAGAGAGTATACAGAGATCCTTTACTGCACGTATAAGTTCTGTCACGCACCTTAACTACTGGGAATGCTTGGAAGCACTTGACTTGTACTCGTTGGAACGCAGGAGGGAGAGATATATCATAATCTACACTTGGAAAATCTTGGAAGGAATGGTCCCAAATCTGCACACAGAAATCACTCCCTACGAAAGTAAAAGACTGGGCAGGCGATGCAAAATGCCCCCAATAAAAAGTAGGGGCGCCATTGGTACACTAAGAGAAAACACCATAAGTGTCCGGGGCCCAAAACTGTTCAACAGCCTCCCATCAAGCATTAGGGGAATTGCCAATAAACCCCTGGCTGCCTTCAAGAGAGAGCTGGACAGATACCTAAAGTCAGTGCCGGATCAGCCGGGCTGTGGCTCGTACGTTGGACTGCGTGCGGCCAGCAGTAACAGCCTAGTTGATCAGGCCCTGATCCATCGGGAGGCCTGGTCATGGACCGGGCCGCGGGGGCGTTGATCCCCGGAATAACCTCCAGGTAACCTCCAGGTATCTAATACTCTGTCTCCCATCAGTGAATTCAAACGGTCTTTCCCTTCTGCTTCTAGACTGTTGCCTTCTCTCTAATTCGCCGAAATACGCTTATTGTGCAAATCAGTTTAATACGCACTGTAACTGAATTAGTTATCACCTGAATTACCATGATGGCTGTATTGCTAACCTCTAGATTCACACACACACACACACACACACACGCACTCTCTCTCTCCTCTTAGGTATTTGCTTATATATCGGTTTACAAGAGCCATGTGTATTTACATATTGTTTATGTGTTGTATATATTGCTTTCGAATATTTTTTCTCCTTTCACTTATATATATATTCTTCAACAAACCGGCCGTATCCCACCGAGGCAGGGTGGCCCAAAAACAAAAACAAAAGTTTCTCTTTTTAACTTTAGTAATGTATACAGGAGAAAGGGTTACTAGTTCCTCGAAGTGTTGAATGGAAAAGCAATGTATATATATATATATATATATATATATATATATATATATATATATATATATATATATATATATATATATATATATATATATATATATATATATATATATATATATATATATATATATATATATATATATATATATATATATATATATATATATATATATATATATATATATATATATATATATATATATATATATATACATAGCTTTTCCATTCAACAGTTCAAACATAAAATACAAACAAACTATATCATCACTGTTTTGAAAATCAGCGAACGATCAGTAACAAACAAATAAATTTTCTATGGACCAATTTCTGCATTACCATATATTCAAAATCTATAAATTAATGATTTAAAATATTCACGTGGTCATGGGAGGCAGATTGAAATGTCAGAATGATGACGACTCTTCGTTGCTCACTATTCGTTACGTTAGTATTTACGTCCTCATTATTTTATATATTGTAATTTATTATTTTTATTATAATATTTATGGAGGGGAACGCTAAATCAGTAGCGGCGATGCAGAAAATGGAAAAATTGGAGTTCATTGGAACCCCGATGTTTGAATTTAATTGGTTCCTAGGTGATGTTCGAAATGCGAATAGTTCGATTTCCGAAACAGCATTTCCCAGGCTTTATTTATCAGCCTCACACACTGGAAGATGTGAAACCGACTCTTCCAAAAGTCTTTAAGAGTTAGATCAGTGTCAGTGGTCACTTCTAAGCATTTTTGAAACAAGGCTTTCCTGTGAAGCTTTTTAAAACTGAATTTTAAACATGTCAGTGTGATCGAACTCCAGAAAAATGTTCAAAGACCTGGTCAATTTTTTCTGAACAAAATTGTTAGAACTCCGGTTTCTTTGAGGTCCGTTACGTTCGAACACCGGGGTTCCACTGTACATAGTTTTATCATATTTAGCAGCTGGAATATGTTTGTGAAAGGCATTTTTTTCTGGTAGTTTTGAAGATGCTGACAGAAAGTGGCTCTGGAGATTTTTGGCAGGGAGTTCCAGATTTAGGATCCCTTCCTCGGTTCACGAATCCCTCGTCAGTGCCAAAACACTCCTGATTTTAAAAATGATTTGAACAAAAACTAGGACATATGTATTAGAGAACGTTTCGATCCTAGGATCTTGATTGCTTCTAACATGTTAAAACTGATCAAAGTCCCAGGACAGAAATTTCTTCTAATGCAGAGACTCGAGTGTTTACTCACATGTGTTTTTAAACTGCCTGTCGATCTTAATTACCACGGTTCATCCCAAGGCTTTCCTATCGCAAGGGCAGCAGTTTATGCAACTTGTGTATGGGAAGAGTAATTTTTAAACGCCGCTTCCTATGGTAATTTTTGAACGCAGCTAATCGTACTAGAAGTATGACGACTAGCGGCATTTAAGTGTATTGAATAGATTTATGCAGTTTTCTTTCGTTTGATGTTGCTTGCCAGTTCCATCTTTGGGTCAAAGGAAGGATCATTCATTGTGTCTCTGGCCTGTTTTCCAGCAGTTTCCCTTCGTTCTTTTTGCTTAACTTCTTCTCCTGTGAAGCTACAAGAGACATACACGGTGTACAGTTGTGCAAGAAAGGTGTACAGTACCGACAAGATGAAAGTTAAGACACAAATGGAACATCTGGTTATCTTTATTGATAACGTTTCGCCATCCAGTGGCTTTATCAATACAGATTCTAGGACATAATTAGAAAACAGAAGAACTATATACAAAAGATGAGGTACTCCAGCATCATGGAATCTTGGTCCAGAGGACATCTACAAGACCTTGTTCACGGCTACTACGACTAACCCATTGGGTAGAACCTACTTCCACTGGGGAATCCCGCCTACCAGTGACTATGCCCTCGTCTGCTACACGTCTTTATCCACTGACGCCTATATAACCGCCAGTCTCCTTGCCTTTGCTCCACAATCACTGCAACTACGGTGCTCTCAAAACCAACTCCAAGGCTGAGGGACTGATTACCTCATCTTTTGTATATAGTTCTTCTGTTTTCTAATTATGTCCTACAATCTGTATTAATAAAGCCACTGGATGGCGAAATGTCTACAATAAAGATAACCAGATGTTGCATTTGTGTCTTAACTTTCACGGTATACAGTATACACATTGAAGTGTATAAGTTAAAGTATACTTAACGTACGGTGAAAGTTAACGTCAATCCCAGTTTTACTGATCATATTATTCTTGACTAATGGTGAACAAGTGACTTGCAGCCTTATTGATGCTTTGAGTAGCCGAAAGGCTTTAAGCCCAATTACCCAAGGAGAAGACTTCTCTTTGAACATCCTTCAGTTTCATGCAGGTAATATTTATGTTACTGATTTTGCATATTCGTTTGCTTATTTGCTTTAAATATTAGTCTCCTCAGCTGGTAGCCATCTGACCTGGCCTTCTGCAGTTTATTACTTGTTAAACTCGTAGTTTGTTCATATATTTCCTTGTTGTTGTCTCAGCTTGTAGCCCTGACTGGTCCCCCAGGCGTTAGGGTGTTAATTGTTTACAGGTATGGAAACTAGCAGTGGACATCCAGTTGTCATGGCTGTCGTGAAGGCAGTCATAACTTGAATATACACCAACGATGTAACCATGTCAGTTCACTACGACACTTACCACACCTGCGTGTAGGGAGGTGTCGTGGATAACTGACTACACGCGGACTAGGCCTACACAAGAGCTAGGCTTACACAAAGGCTAGTCTCAAAACAAGATGATGACAGTAGCCCTTCTCTTTCTACTTTATTTGGATTCAACCGCCTGGTGGTACAGCCTCTTTAAGGCCTCCATCGGCTTTAGGCCTATTTCATCCATGCACCAGGATTATTCACGTGCTTCTGACGATGCTCTTCAAATACCCGGGTTATTACCCGGGTATTTACTACGATATTAACTTAAAGCAATGTTAACTTATTATCCGGGTATTAAATTACTACTGTGGTATTAAATAAATACTAGGGTATTAAATTAATACTGGAACTTTATACCCAGGTATTAAATTAATACCCAGGTATTAACTTAATACCCATTTTATTTCCCCTTATAATCGATTTTTTTTAAATGTCAGAGTTACTTAATTTGAGGCGGAAGGTCACAGAATGTTACCATAAATAATCAAGATCCAGAATCTGTATTGATATTTCGGTCTCAAAGTATTCCATAAAGGAATGGCCAGGAATAGGCCAGTGGATTTCCTTATGTATTGAGTGTTAGTTATAAAAGGCACTTGTCGTTAAACACTTGGACTTTTTTTGAGTGTAATAACGATATAGTTTAATGGCCTGTGTGTGTGTGTGTGTGTGTGTGTGTGTGTGTGTGTGTGTACTCACCTAGTTGTACTCACCTGGCTGTGGTTGCGGGGGTCGAGTCACAGCTCCTGGCCCCACGTCTTCACCTGGCCGCTACTCTGTCACTCTTCCCGCTCCGTGAGCTTTATCATACCTCTTCTTAAAGCTATGTATGGATCCTGCCTCCACTACATCAAAACTTTTTACCTTAGGAAGCTGCCCCTGTTCCAGCTGGCCCTATTTCCAGCTGTCCCTATTTCCAGCTTTCCCTATTTTCGACTGTCCCTATTTCAGCTGTCTCTATGTTCAGCTGTCCCTATTTCAGCTGTCCCTATTTCCAGCTGTCCCTAATTCAGCTGCCTCTGCTCTAGCTAGCCCTATTTCGGCTATCCCTGTTCTAGCTGGCCCTATTCCAACTGCCCCTTTTTCAGGTGCTTCTGTTTCAGCTGCCCCTGCTCCAGCTGCCCATGCTCCAGCTGCCCCTGCTCCAGCTGCCCCTATTACAGCTGCCCCTATTCCAGCTTCCTCAGCTTCAGCTGCTTCGTGACTGGGGGGGGATGAAAGCGAAAGAAAGAAAAGAACGAGAGAGTAAGAAAGGACAATGAAAGGCGTGGCAAAGGATAACAGGAGGAAGAAGGGAAAGGGGGGGAACAAAGAGATTTAGGAGGGGACAGAGAAGAGGATAGAAGGATCGAGTAGACAGAGACTAGAAGGAAGAGGAGAGAGGGAAAGAACGGATAGAGGAAAGGCAAAGATTACAGAGGGAAAGTAGAAAGACTAAAAGGACGGAATAGAGAAATGGATCATTTGTCAATGCACTACTGTCTCTCACCTATAGTGTAGTGTAATAGATGTAAGACAGCTATTACACTACAAGGCGGGCAATTATTATCAAGAAGAGATCATTCATAACTCACATAAGTCTCACATTAAAGAGAGAGAGAGAGAGAGAGAGAGAGAGAGAGAGAGAGAGAGAGAGAGAGAGAGAGAGAGAGAGAGAGAGAGACAGACAGACAGACAGACAGACAGACAGACAGACAGACAGACAGACAGACAGAGACAGAAACAGAGACATAAGAACATAAGAACATAAGAACGAAGGAACACTGCAGAAGGCCTACTGGCCCATGCGAGGCAGGTCCAAGTCTCCTACCGGCTTAAGCCAATGCACCCGACCTAGTCAGGTCAGGTCACATTGACTTAAGGGAGGAACACGGCAACCGACCTGGTAGCACAAGCTATCAGGTCCAACTCACACCCACCCACATCCACTCATGTATTTATCCAACCTATTTTTAAAGCTACACAACGTTCTGGCCTCTATAACGGTACTTGGGAGTTTGTTCCACTCATCCACAACTCTATTACCAAACCAGTACTTTCCTATATCCTTCCTGAATCTGAATTTTTCCAACTTAAAACCATTGCTGCGAGTCCTGTCTAGGCTAGATATTTTCAGCACACTATTTACATCCCCTTTATTTATTCCTGTCTTCCATTTATACACCTCAATCATATCCCCCCTAATTCTACGTCTTTCTAGAGAGTGCAGATTCAGGGCCCTTAGTCTATCCTCATAGGGAAGGTTTCTGATACATGGGATCAACTTTGTCATCCTCCTTTGTACATTTTCCAGAGAATTTATATCCATTCTGTAATAAGGTGACCAAAACTGTGCAGCATAATCTAAATGAGGCCTAACCAAGGATGTATAGAGTTGAAGAACAACCTGAGGACTCCTATTATTTATGCTTCTTGATATGAAGCCAAGGATTCTATTAGCTTTATTGCGAACACTTATGCACTGTTGTCTTGGTTTCAGATTACTGCTAACCAGAACTCCTAAATCTTTTTCGCAATCCGTAATATTAAGATCTACATTATTTAGTTTATATGTGGCATGGTTATTGTCCTGTCCAACATTTAGAACTTTGCATTTGTCTATATTAAACTGCATCTGCCACTTCTCCGACCACTGCATCAGTCTATTCAAATCTTCCTGGAGTGCTCGAATGTCCTCGTCAGAATGAATTCGACGGCCTATTTTGGTGTCATCGGCAAACTTGCCGATGTCGCTCTTTATGCCCTCATCTATGTCGTTTATGTAGATTGTGAACAGCAGGGGGCCCAACACTGACCCCTGTGGAACACCGCTCGTGACACTTCCCCACTCTGATTTCTCCCCATTTATGCAAACTCTCTGCTGCCTATTTGTCAACCATGCCTCTATCCAGGAAAAAATTTCTCCTCCTATTCCATGTGCTTTAATTTTCCTCAATAGTCTCTGATGTGGGACCCTGTCAAAAGCCTTACTGAAGTCCATATACACAATATCATATTCATTACCATGATCTACCTCCTCAAATACCTTAGTGAAAAAAGTTAATAAATTCGTAAGGCAGGAACGCCCCTTTGTAAAACCATGCTGAGATTCGTTGATTAATTTATGCTTTTCAAGGTGGCTACGAACTGCCTCGGCAATTATTGATTCCATAAATTTTCCCACTATGGAGGTTAGGCTTATTGGTCTATAGTTCGAAGCTAAGGACCTGTCACCTGTTTTAAAAATAGGTATCACATTTGCCATTTTCCACTTATCTGGCACCATGCCAGTTTGTAGTGATATGTTGAAAAGATTAGCCAAAGGTGTGCTAAGCTCCTCTTTACATTCCTTTAGAACCCTTGCATACAGTTCATCAGGGCCTGGGGATTTGTTAGGTTTTAATTTATCTATTTGCCTAAGGACCATGTCACTTGTGACCCTAATAGTACACAGTTTATTATCGTCCTGTTCTACATAATTTATCATTACTGGAATATCGCTGGTATCCTCCTGTGTAAAAACTGAGAGGAAGAGACAGTCAGACAGAGAGAGCTGTTATTACTCGTTTTATTCATAGTTACAGTAGCAACAGCAGCAGTAATATAATATTAAAAGTACCAATAACAGCCCTAGCAGCAACACTAACAGCCGTAGTTAATGTAGCAGCAATAACAACAGGAAATCAACAGCAACAAAAAGAGCAGTAGCAGCAGTCACCAATCACGGCACTAGTAGAAGCAGCAATAACATCAATAGTAACAACAGCTACAATAGTAACAATAGTCACACCACAATCCCTCAGAATCTCCGACTATCGCATCTACACGAGATCCTCTGGGGTGAAAAATATACATTCTAAATTAGCCATCATTTTGAGCGCCTACATATTTCCTTTGAAATTCTCTCCTCTTACGCTGTTCTGTGCATTTTTCAGTCTTTTATTTTTATTAGATTTCATTCTATTTTTATTATTATTGTTGTATTTAAAAAAAAGTATTATCTGAGAACAGGTCATGTTGTGTTAATTATCGTGTCGACTTTCGCACCGTTTAGTCTACTGACCAACTCTGAGGTCCCAAACTTCGGCTGATACTAAGCCTTAGACATTTTTTGCCTTTCTGTGTCAATCTAATCTTTAGTTCTTTGTCGTTCTTGACTATTTATGCCAATATAATCTTTAGTTCTTTGTCGTTCTTGACTATTTTTGCCAATATAATCTTTAGTTCTTTGTCGTTCTTGACTATTTTTGCCAATATAATCTTTAGTTCTTTGTCGTTCTTGACTATTTTTGCCAATATAATCTTTAGTTCTTTGTCGTTCTTGACTATTTTTGCCAATATAATCTTTAGTTCTTTGTCGTTCTTGACTATTTTTGCCAATATAATCTTTAGTTCTTTGTCGTTCTTGACTATTTTTGCCAATATAATCTTTAGTTCTTTGTCGTTCTTGACTATTTTTGCCAATATAATCTTTAGTTCTTTGTCGTTCTTGACTATTTTTGCCAATATAATCTTTAGTTCTTTGTCGTTCTTGACTATTTTTGCCAATATAATCTTTAGTTCTTTGTCGTTCTTGACTATTTTTGCCAATATAATCTTTAGTTCTTTGTCGTTCTTGACTATTTTTGCCAATATAATCTTTAGTTCTTTGTCGTTCTTGACTATTTTTGCCAATATAATCTTTAGTTCTTTGTCGTTCTTGACTATTTTTGCCAATATAATCTTTAGTTCTTTGTCGTTCTTGACTATTTTTGCCAATATAATCTTTAGTTCTTTGTCGTTCTTGACTATTTTTGCCAATATAATCTTTAGTTCTTTGTCGTTTTTGACTATTTTTGCCAATATAATCTTTAGTTCTTTGTCGTTCTTGACTATTTTTGCCAATATAATCTTTAGTTCTTTGTCGTTCTTGACTATTTTTGCCAATATAATCTTTAGTTCTTTGTCGTTCTTGACTATTTTTGCCAATATAATCTTTAGTTCTTTGTCGTTCTTGACTATTTTTGCCAATATAATCTTTAGTTCTTTGTCGTTCTTGACTATTTTTGCCAATATAATCTTTAGTTCTTTGTCGTTCTTGACTATTTTTGCCAATATAATCTTTAGTTCTTTGTCGTTCTTGACTATTTTTGCCAATATAATCTTTAGTTCTCTGTCGTTCTTGACTATTTTATATTAATATGTTATATGTATCAACGTGATACTGTGTTTGTTTTTTACGTTGCTTTGATTCGTTAGCGAAATCTCTACTAACGATATGTATTTTTGCTCTAATGTTGTGTTTATGTTTAAGTTTTCTTCTCCAGGAGAAGGTCCAGCGAGAACTTTACACCTGTGAGCAGGAGGCTGTGCTCGGAGTACCTAGAAATGTTGTTACTAGTAAACCATACCCCGGCCGGGATTGAACCCGCGGTCATAGAGTCTCAAAACTCCAGCCCGTCGCGTTAGCCACGGGCTCGAGTTTTGAGACTCTATGACCGCGGGTTCAATCCCGGCCGGGGTATGGTTTGTTTGCAATCGTGTCATTACGATTTCGTGAGTCATGTTGTTACTAGTATTGTGTATCTTGCTACTTGAAAAGCTATCCTAGCAGTGGGGCCTGACAAATTCACTCTGATTTGCTAGTTCAGTGGTCGAGAAGACATTCCTTAATGGATATGTTGTTGACTTCTCATGCCACAGTGCAGTTGCCTCAGATTTATCACACCTCTGATGAGTTTCGAGAGTCTTACCACTCTCGGAGCCCGGCGATGGGCCAGGCTCGTCTATTCACGCTCCTTTGCATAGCTGCAGCAGCTGCTACACCAAGGCGACCTTCTCAACCGCATCCGAAACCTCTCCATCCGTAACAAGAAACTTCCCTCTTCACAAAAGTACCTGCCACAAAAGCCATCGAGGTTCTACGATGTAAAGTCAATCAGGACCTTAATCTTCCTCTACCTCCCGGAGATTTTGTCGACTTGATTGAACTCTGTGTTAATTTCAACTGTTTTTCTTTCAATAACAAGCTCTATACAAACAAACCTACGGCATGGGAATGGGGTTCCCCATCAGTTCCGTCCTAGCCAACTTATACATGGAACACCCAGAGTCCAAACACTTCGCCAACATCATCCCTTCAAGCTTCACTTGGTTATGTTACGTGGACGACGTCCTCGTAATAACTCCCAAAAGTTTTGATGTACGGAATCTTCAGGCAAGGCTCAACGCAGTTGAACCGGCGATCCAGTTTACACTAGAAGAAGAGTCCAATGACAAGCTACCTTTCCTCGACGTCCTCATTCACAAAGTAGACAACCTAAGATTTCAAGTTTATCGGAAACCTACCAATAAAAACGATCTCACACACTTCTATTCCAGTCAAGATACCAAGACCAAAAGAGGCATCATCATCGGGTTTTTCCTAAGAGCATACCGAATTTGTAGTCCTGAGTTTCTTGACGAGGAATGTACATACATTCACCAAACATTCACTGAGTTACATTTTCCTTCCTTTTTCATCAAAGACTGCAAGAAAAGAGCTCTTCAGATCCTTAATTCTCCACGCACCAACACCACTCCCAACAAAGTTATAATTCTTCCCAACAGCCAGGTTGCACTGAACGTTTCTTAAGTACTTTCACAAGCTAACACCAGAGTCACCATCGCTTCTAGCACTTCAATAAAGGATCTAACCAGGACAAAATCCAAGCACCACGAACCAGTGAAAGCAGGAGTTAACACTATACCCTGTGGAGGCTGCGACAAGATTTACGTAGATGAATGGTTCAAAGAACCGACACGTTGTTAAATTAGACACATGTGCAACTCTTGGGTATCTTTATTGAGGAAACGTTTCGCCACACAGTGGCTTCATCAGTCCATACAAAGGATAAACTTGAAGAACAGGAGGAGAATGAGGTAATCAGTCCCTCAACCTTGAGTCGATGTGGTCAGTCCATCAATCTTGATTGATAGACTGACCACATCGATTCAAGGTTGAGGGACTGATTACCTCATTCTCCTCCTGTTCTTCAAGTTTATCCTTTGTATGGACTGATGAAGCCACTGTGTGGCGAAACGTTTCCTCAATAAAGATACCCAAGAGTTGCACATGTGTCTAATTTAACAAGATTTATGTAGGTGAAACAGCAAGAAACCTCGACACCCGCCTCAATGAACACATTTACGTATATAGGAACGATAACTTGAACAACGCCTGTGTACAACACCGAAATTCCACCAATCATCTAATGAAATTCAGAGACGCCCAATTAGTGATCAAAGAAATTAATTTCCGCAGACGCAAGTGCCTCGAATCAGCACTGATCGCTGTTTCGAATACAATCAAACAAAACAACGGCAACTTCACCATCTCTGAAGTCTTAGCAAGAATCCTCCTGAAAACAGTAAACCCTGCCATCACATAGTCTCTCCTGTTATACTACACAAAGCACATTACAGAGAGTGAACACTGAAAGAACCTGCCTCTATTCAGTCTATATTTGTCCAACCTATTTTTATGTTACCCAAGTAATAGCTTTTATATCCTTTTACTCATGTACGAATTAATTGCTCTACCATATTGTATTACTACTACTACTACAACTTTTGTCACTACTACTACTGCTACTACTATTACTACTATTACTACTACCACTAGTATTGCACCTCGGTCTGAGCCTATATATACCCACTCTGTCCTTGTATTGTTTGTAATGGCTTGATAAAGCTCCTGGAGAGCGAAACGTTGCCACAATAAAATGTCACATTAGTTGCACTTGTGTCCTTTCACTTTGCACCAAGGCAACTGCAGCAGCTGCCGCTGCACGAAGACAGCAGCAACAGCTGCTACGCTAAGGCAGCAACATGGGAGAACCTTTCTCTTTTTACCTCTTCACGTAAACATCCCAGATGACACTAACCTTCAATAATCTCAGTTATATTTACATTATAAAATATTTGTACACGAACGTAAAGAAAACAATAAACCATCGTCATAAACACTTTACTTCTAAATAAAATATAAAGTATATTCCAAATACGAAATTATTTTTGATATTTTGTATACACGTGTTCTATTATTCCGCGAAGTCAGTGAGCACTCAAATAAATTAACTTCCAACAATGTAATATACTAAAATTACCGGATGACAAATTCTCCAAATTACAAACACGCTTATATAATGAAAAACAGAGAGGAGAAGAGCTCTGGCTCCCATCTGCAAGAGTGTTTTCTCCGGAGAGATGACTCTGACAATCAAGAGAAAAGGTGGACTTAATCATGGCACGCATGTTACCTCGTCATGGTAAGAAATATCTGCAACAACCTACACCTTTCTCCTCTCCTTTAGCTTCTGTAACAATTCCATAACCTTGCTATCTACCTCTAGTCTGTGTGAAAACACCCATATCCCTCCTCCTTGCCTCTAGCCTGTGTTAGAACAAACTCCTCGCTCCTCCTTACCTCTAGCCTCTGTAAAAGCACCCATATCTGTCCTCTTTACCCCTAGCCTTTGTAAAAATACCCATATCCCACCCCTCCTTTTTGTTTCTAGCCTGTGTAACAACACTCTAGCCTCTGTAACAATACCCTCTTCCCTTCCTCTATCCTCTATAACTCCCTTCCACCTATCCAATATCCTCAGTTCTTTTAATTCGCCCAAGTTGAAGGGATTTACCTAAATTCCGTCCTCAATTCTTTCTATTTCATTACACAGATTACCTGCGCTATGTACCCGATTTGGAAAAATTGAAAATGTATAGGAACTTTAAATCCTCTTTATGTCACCTGTGTCCCTTGACTCGTGTCCCTTGACCTGTGTCCCGTGACCTGTGTCCCTTGACCTGTGTCCCTGAGATAACTTATAGAGTGAATTCAGTACCGCCACATAAGGTAAACAGACAGGTAGAAAGAGAAAGACAAATAGACGAGGAAAATAGAGAGAGAATAGTGAGAAAAGAAAGAGAAGAGATGGTAAGGATAGTTATCAATGTTAACCAAGAATTAAGAAACTGTCTCAAATTTAAAATTTTGTTTCACATTATTCTTGAGGTCTGATAAATGAACGAGGAATGGATTAGCTAATTAGGTATTTACTAATCGTTCATGAGTTCCAAAAGACAATCAGATTAGTGGTGAACTGTGTACTATGATGATCCTTCGTAGAACTGAAACCTGAAGTGGACAACCTCATACCGAGTGTCCGGGGTTCTATCCCCGGTACGTGTCGAAGCGTTGGGTATGTTTCCTTATACCTGCTGTCCCTGTTCACCTAGCAGTAAGTAGGTACCCGGGTGTTAGTCGACTGGTGTGGGTTGCGTCCTAGGGAACAAGATTAAAGGATTACAGTGGAAATAAGACACAGTCCCTCGATAACGCACTGACTTTACTGTGTTATCCTGGGCAACTAACCCGCCTGGTTTAAAATCAGTTTTTAGTAATAATAATTGAACCCGGTGTAAGTAAAAGCCCTTAGAATTCAAAACCTTTTTAACCTCATTCCTGAGACGACCTCAATCCATCCAGCCTAGATTTATGCGCTCTCCTAGTAATCCTAATTGCCTCCATTTTCTGAAATTGTTAAACCATCTCAATAACTCCTCAGCCTCTAAATAGTGTGTGTGTGTGTGTGTGTATGTGTGTGTGTGTGTGTGTGTGTGTGTGTGTGTGTGTGTGTGTGTGTGTGTGTGTGTGTGTGTGTGTGTGTGTGTGTGTCATAGGTTTGTGCATCCTTCAGTTTATAGCGCACGTAGGGATACCAACCTACACATCATGCGTAGGGATACTAACTTACACAGCGTGCGTAGGGATACCAACTAACATAACGTACGTTTGGATACCAACTTATACACCGTCCGTGGGGATACCAACTTATACAACGTAAGTGGGGATACCAACTTCAGCAACATCCATGGGGATACCAAATTATATAGCGTGCATGGGGATACCAATTTACACAGCATGCGTGAGGATACCAACTAATACAGCGTACCTGAGGACACGAACTTTCTACGAAACTCCAATGTACCCGGCGCTGCCAGACGAATTTCACTCGCTTGTAAATCCATTATATATGTTGACCTACTTTAACTTAACCTAGAATAACAGATAGCTATTTAGATCAGTAAGAAATCGATACAGTTTAATGTAAGCAAAATAGCGTGTCCTATTTCGAGGGCTCTGAACCAGAGAGAATGGTAAAAGGGGTCAGAATCAATGCACATCACTAGGTACCAGTTGGGCCGCGGTGGGAATTATCACAGACCCCACAATCTATTTTTTGCCTAATTCCTCCCCGCCACTCTGCCATGATTAACATGGTTCAGTTTATCCCAGTGTTTGCATGTCTGCCCGTGTCGAATTCGAGCCTGCGGACGCGATTGTTGCTCTTGGTGAATTCCTGTTAATTGTGATTGTAGGTCAGTGGGGAGTTTGAAGAATGCTTGTGAAAGGAAACCTTACCCTCCCTCGTACTAGAACTCTGATTAGCAGTTAGAAACCAGTATATAATTATTTGCCAGAAATCTTTCCATCCATTTCATAGCATCAGTTGCTAGATTATATATAGTTCCTAAAACACTCTCATGGGTCGGAGGTTCGAGCCTGCAAGGAGTGGAGGAGTGGTGAAGGGGTAGGGGCAAGAAAATGATGTGAAAATGAAAGAATGTGTGAGACATCGTCAGGAAACGTTGTTGAAAGCTAAAACTAGTTTTGGAGACAGAGGAAAAATAAAGCGAGAAGACAAAGGAAGCAAACTTATTTATCTGTTAAGAATAAAGGGATGAAATACTGGATAAAGAGGTAGCTTATTACATATATACACACACATATATATATATATATATATATATATATATATATATATATATATATATATATATATATATATATATATATATATATATATATATGTATGTATATATATGTGTGTGTGTGTGTGTGCTCACCTAATTGTGGTTGCAGGGGTCGAGACTCAGCTCCTGGCCCCGCCTCTTCACTGATCGCTGCTGGGTCCTCTCTCTCTCTGCTTCCTGAGCTTTGTCATACCTCTTCTTAAAACTATGTATGGTTCCTGCCTCCACTACTTCACTTGCTAGGCTATTCCACTTGCTGACAACTCTATGACTGAAGAAATACTTCCTGACGTCCCTGTGACTCGTCTGAGTCTTCAGCTTCCAGTTGTGACCCCTTGTCCCTGTGTCCCCTCTCTGGAACATCCTATCTCTGTCCACCTTCTCTATTCCCCGCAGTATCTTGTATGTCGTTATCATGTCTCCCCTGACCCTTCTGTCCTCCAGTGTCGTCAGTCCGATTTCCCTTAACCTTTCCTCGTACGACATTCCCTTGAGCTCTGGGACTAGCCTTGTTGCAAACCTTTGTACTTTCTCTAACTTCTTGACGTGCTTGACCAGGTGTGTTTTCCAGACTGGTGCTGCATACTCCAGTATGGGCCTAACATACACAGTGTACAGTGTCTTGAACGATTCCTTATTAAGGTATCGGAACGCTATTCTCAGGTTTGCCAGGCGCCCGTATGCTGCAGCAGTTATTTGATTTATGTGTGCCTCCGGTGATGTGCTCGGTGTTATGGTCACCCCAAGGTCTTTCTCCCTGAGTGAGGTCTGTAGTCTTTGTCCACCTAGCCTATACTCTGTCTGCGGTCTTCTTTGCCCCTCCCCAATCTTCATGACTTTGCATTTGGCTGGATTGAATTCGAGAAGCCAGTTACTGGACCACATGTCCAGCCTGTCCAGGTCTCTTTGCAGTCCTGCCTCATCCTCGTCCGATTTAATTCTTCTCATCAACTTCACGTCATCTGCAAACAGGGACACTTCAGAGTCTATTCCTTCCATCATGTCGTTCACGTATATCAAAAATAGCACTGGTCCTAGAACTGACCCCTGTGGGACCCCGCTCGTAACAGGCGCCCACTGTGATACCTCTTCACGTACCATGACTCGTTGCTGCCTCCCTGTCAGGTATTCCCTTATCCATTGCAGTGCCCTCCCTTTTACATGCGCCTGATCCTGCAGCTTCTGCACTAATCTCTTGTGGGGAACTGTGTCAAAGGCCTTCCTGCAGTCTAGGAAAACGCAATCTACCCACCCCTCTCTCTCGTGTCTTACTTCTGTTACCTTGTCATAAAACTCCAGGAGGTTTGTGATACAAGATTTGCCTTCCATGAACCCATGCTGGTTTTCATTTATAATCTTGTTCCTTTCCAGGTGTTCGACCACTCTCCTCCTGATAATCTTCTCCATGACTTTGCACACAATACATGTCAGAGACACAGATCTGTAGTTTAGTGCCTCGTTTCTGTTTCTTTTCTTAAATATGTGTGTGTGTGTGTGTGTGTGTGTGTGTGTGTGTGTGTGTGTGTGTGTGTGTGTGTAATAGTAATCTGCCTCTCTGTCCTCTTAACTTAAGGAAGAAAAGACAATTTCACCATCTTAGTAATTGAAACATTGGACATGACTGACTGGTAACCCCAGTAATGATATCTCTCACCCCAGAAGCTGCATGCAACCCCAGGTTAGGAACCACTGTCTTTAGAGAGAGACATCGTTAGTGCATTCGGACAAGGGATGTGTTCAAATG
Organism: Cherax quadricarinatus; assembly: GCF_038502225.1. NCBI lineage: Eukaryota > Metazoa > Arthropoda > Malacostraca > Decapoda > Parastacidae > Cherax > Cherax quadricarinatus. The sequence goes on along the minus strand of NC_091302.1, from coordinate 51,828,279 downwards.
GAATCAGAATTTTCATGCTTGGAAAAAAGGAAGATAGTGGAAACAGAAGATGGCACGAAAATTCCCATAAGTTCCCAATTCAGTATTCAGTAATTCATTATATGCAGTAGAGTATAACAACACCGCATGTTATACATACCCATACAAGTATAATGCTGCCACACTGTTCCACAGCTGTTTATTATTAAATACACCTCTTGGTATGTCATGATTTTGTAGCCAGTTTAGTCTAGATATTATTACCCAAATAACCCGCAAATAGGAGAGAGAAGCTTAAGACGACGTTTCGGTCTAACTTGGATCATTTACAAAGTCACAGTAACACCAAAGATTAAGAGAGAGAGGGAGCCAGTATGTATAGGCGAGCTGGATAGGGACGGGACCACGACAGGAAGACAAAGAAGCGGTGGTAGTGGTAAGGCTGGTAGTAGAAATAGTAGTAGATATTACTTCCAAATCGTTTACACGAAAAAGTTATTCAATGTGTGGCAATAGTGAGCTGGGAAATGTATAAAAAAAAAAAAAAGGTATTCCCGTGGGTAAGACTAAAAATAAAAAAAATCCTATTAATCGATGATTTAAAACACATTGCTTATAATAAAGGAACAAAATGGTTAATAAAGCATAAATATGCAACATGAAGACCACTGTTGTAATTGGGTGACCTCAACATTTATTTCCAAGCATTTGAAAAGGCAACAAGTTGTACTTGACAGTGACACAAGAGCAACAACTGGAAGTTTTATTTAGACTTTCCGCCAGCGTAGCAGGCTTTCTCAAGTCTTAGTCTTTGAAAATTTAAGACTCGGAAAAGCGTGCTGCGTAAGCGACTCACTGACTAAATATAGTGGCTCTTGTGTCTTTATCAACCATGGAATAAGCTTTGCTGTAATGATGGGGCAAAGAGGACTAAGGGTAGAGAGAGGGAGAGAGGGGCAGTAAGCGGAATAAACACCGCGAATAGAAGAGAATGAATGCATGCCAGGTATTAAAGATTTATCGGATGTGAAAATTTAGATAAATGCGGATGTGTATGAGGATGTCTTACTTATTTTGCGAACGCAGATGCGGATGTAAGAAAGTGTGCGGATGTTCCGCGGATGCGGATATCTGATACATCACTACCAGGTATACTCTAGTGTATGATTTAAGTTCTGAATGGCAAAATGATTGTGTAGTTATGCATAGCTAACTAAATAACAAACCAGAGGGTAACGAAGGAGAATTTGAAATTGCTTAAATAGCTGGAAACCACAAATTCATTGTTTGTGGATCAGCAAATAACGCATTGGTGAAGTATATACTTTTATTTAAGTCAACGTTTCGCCCACACTATTCCTTTATCAACATCAGAGACAGTTATTGATCTTCTGAGGTATCAGAACGTCAAAAACAATCCCAAAATACATCGCTAAAATCATTCATATTTTACGAGTTTATCTGAACGAATAAAAATACTACTGATGAAAATTCTCGTGCGAGATATTATTTAACGTAGTTAATATGATGAATCTGATTTGAAATGGGGGGAGGGACGCTGTCTTTTTTTTTTTTAATCCAGCATTCAATTACGCTTTGGTTTATGGAACTCATTCGTAATGTGACTTTATATCAGAGAGCCAGACTCAGCAAGAATGATATCCCTAATGAATCCGATTACCTGTTCACAAATAACTCACATTAAGGGATAAAAGAATTTCTACTATTTCTACTACTACTACTACTACTACTACTACTACTACTACTACTACTACTACTACTACTACTACTACTACTACTACTACTACTACTACTAATACTACTACTACTACTACTGAACACAAGTAACCCGAGCACAGGAGAAGCTCTCCTATTTGTGTATTGTTCCTCTGCTACTATTACTACTGCTGCTACTATGCTATTGCTACTTCCACTACAACTGCTACTGCTGTCTCTGCTGCTGCTGCTGCTACTGTTGTTACTATGCTATTGCTACTTCCACTACAACTGCTACTGCTGTTGCTGCTGCTACTGCTACTGCTGCTACTATTCTATTACTACTACCACTACAACTACTACTGCTGTTGCTGCTGCTACTACTACTATTACTATTACAACTACAGTTACTACAGCTGTTGCTACTACTACTATTATTAATATTACAATATTGCTATTACACTATTACTAATACACTACAACTATTGCTACTATTACCTCTATTACTACTACTAACATAACTATTACAACTATAAAGCTACCATTGGAGTTTCAGCTCTCCTCCTTGAATCAAACCTCAGTACGTCCTACTCCCAAGAGCTTGTAGGACCCTAACGGGTCTAGCGCCTCTGTATTACAGTAAAAATAACTCAAATATTAATCAAAATAAAATTGTTAGTTAAAATAAAAAAAAGTTTTTTCAACAAGACTCATTCAGACTGGCTCTTAGTTTTCGACCTTTCTTAGACATGTAATAAAGTTCTTAGACATGTAATAAAGTTCTTAGACATGTAATAAAGTTTGTAGACATGTAATAAAGTTCTTAGATATGTAAGAAAGTTCTTAGACATGTAATAAAGTTCTTAGACATGTAATAAAGTTCTTAGACATGTAATAAAGTTCTTAGACATGCAATAAAGTTCTTAGACATGCAATAAAGTTCTTAGACATGTAATAAAGTTCTTAGACATGTAATAAAGTTCTTAGACATGTAATAAAGTTCTTAGACATGCAATAAAGTTCTTAGACATGTAATAAAGTTCTTAGACATGTAATAAAGTTCTTAGACATGCAATAAAGTTCTTAGACATGTAATAAAGTTCTTAGACATGTAATAAAGTTTGTAGACATGTAATAAAGTTCTTAGATATGTAAGAAAGTTCTTAGACATGTAATAAAGTTCTTAGACATGTAATAAAGTTCTTAGACATGCAATAAAGTTCTTAGACATGTAATAAAGTTCTTAGACATGTAATAAAGTTCTTAGACATGTAATAAAGTTCTTAGACATGTAATAAAGTTCTTAGATATGTAATAAAGCCCTTTTACTTTACATTCCTAGACATGCAAATTCTTTTGCTAACAATTCAACATCTTTCATCGTTCACTGAACTTCTTCACCGATTCTAAATTGCAGGTCAGGCGAAGTTTAAATTAATTACCCAAGGCAGCCACTTTCATGTTGCAGCGCTTTAACGTGGCCATCCAGAGGGGAAATGCTTGTTGTATTCTTGGCTCGCGTCCGGCTTTGGAGGAGCTGGAGGAGATTCATAATCTTTGATATATTGTACCAATGTATTCATGTTTGTATTTTCTGTCAATGTATTCTGTCGATTAATAAAGTTCTTATTCAATAAATATATATATGTATATATATATATATATATATACAAGGAATTCGCAAGAGCAGGCGAAATATACACAAACACTGATCTCTGGCAGAAGGAGACTCGAACCTACGAACCTTGGAACAAGGTATGCAGTGCTTTACCATCCTCACCACACTGGACTAATGCTTTGGCGCCCAGCTCACGCTAGACGTTTTTGATCCAAGGCAGCCAGCTTTCAGGCAGGATGCTAACAGCTTTTCATCTCATCCCCTGCATGCATGGACCAACTAGAGATTTTAATAATGAAAGGAATTTGCAAGAGCATATCAGTGTTTGTGTATATTTCGCCTGCTCTTGCGAATTCTTTGTGTGGGGATGAGATGAAAAGCTGTAAGCCTCCTCCCTGAAAGCTGGCTGCCTTGGATCAAAACGTTTAACGTGAGCTGGGCGCCAAGGTATTGGTCCAGTGTGGTGAGGATGGTAAAGCACTGCGTACCTTGTTCCAAGGATCGTAGGTTCGAGTCTCCATCGGCCAGAGATCAGTGTATATATATATATATATATATATATATATATATATATATATATATATATTTATATTTTTTTTTTTTTTTTCAACAAGTCGGTCGTCCGACTCTTGATACATTTTTCATAAATATAATTCTCAGTGTTTATATTCAGACATACATAAACATTTTTCCAGAATTAAAAACTGACAAATTTCGCATCCCTCAGTATTAACGTTAAGATATACTCATCTTTTTGCGTATATATACAGATTGAAACATATCTCCCGGATATATAAATTGGAAAATACATACCTGTCAGTATATACACATACTGAGACACACCTCAAGGTAATGATACCGATATCGCAACAGCTGTAACAATAACATCGCTGCAGTTGCAATAATAATACCGTTACATCCACTGTCACAACGACACCATCGACCGTGATAGCGACATCCCGCGACACTAGAAGGAATATCGCTACTTTGACCACGATAGCGACAATGCTCCACTGTGGTTTATAGTGTGCAGCACCTCAGGTGTACTTTCCAATTAATACAGTTAAGTAACGTGAAGGGTTTTTTTCTTGTCTCTAATTAAATAGTAATCATTGTGATGCTTGTATTGATGCTATCTTGTATCCGGTAATTAGGCAATATATAGTCTGCGTTTAAGCTTAACCGGTGCGAAACACAGGATGATGAGCCCCTTGATTAAAAAAGTAATTAAGAATATCAGATCTTTCTCTTGGAAATTCCTTTTTAATTATTATTAATTATATTCAGTGTAATACATTTTTGTTGGTTTCATTTAATGCCCATAAAAATCCTTTAAAGAAATCTTGATTTTTTTACCTTCCATTGTTTTTCATGGGAAATAAATCCGTCTATTAGACGTGAGTGTAGGAAGAAAAAATAGATACTTAAAAATTGATGTATAATATATGCGTAAATTTATTAAGTCGATGAACTCAACGTAGTCTATCAGTCTATCAGCATCCTGTCGGCCAACATTAGAGGTTTCATTACTAATGTTGGAGAGCTCACACATAGTTTTGTGAACACTCGACGTCCCGACATCATAGCTGTTGTTGAAACATTTTTGGATGACAGGACTCCAGAAAATTTTGCAAGAATTGCTGGCTACACCTCATGGATGAGAAGAGACAGGCAAGGGCAAGGAGGAGGTGTTGCTGTGTGCTTCTCTAAAAGTGTTCATGCCCAGCACATTGATGTTGCCACCCCTACACATCTTGAAATGATGTTCTTAAAGCTCTGCATAAACACTAGTACCTCTGTACTAGTATGTGCAATGTATAGACCTCAGTGGCAACATGCAGACCCCATCAACTTCCTAATGGAAAATATTGACTCCCTTCTGCTACAACACAACTGTCAACATATTATAATTGTTGGTGACCTCAACCAGCACCTTATACAGAGGGACTTTGATGACCTTCTTGCAGTGTTTGACATGAGAAACTTTGTTGATTTCCCTACTCACATCTCTGGCTCCTCTCTTGACCCAGTAGTGAGTGATCTGGCAGAAGGCATAGTCACTTGTCAACCCCTCGGCTACATTGGATCGTCTAACCACAAGGCTGTTTTTACCACACTTAAGATCCCAACAGAACGAGGTGAGGAGTCCACACGCACAACTTGGCTATGGGAAAGAGGTAACTGGCAAGCCCTTTGCTCTGAGCTTGCCACCACCGATTGGAATGCTCTTCTCCAAGGGGATGTTAACAACCAAGTGAAAGCCTTCACTGGACACATCCTTAAACTACAACAAGAACACATTCCTCACCGGCAATATATGACAAAGCCTACAGATCAGCCTTGGTTTGGCTTTCGTTGTAGAGAGGCTGCTACTGCTATGTACAAAGCATGGCGAAGGTATAAGAGACATCCTATCACCTATAACAGGAACTTGCACACGCAAGCCTGTAGGCATATGGGTGACGTTCAAAAGTGGGCCATTGCTAAATGGGAGGCGGACACTAAAAGAAAGCTAGCATCAGGTAGGGTAGGCTCCAAAACCTGGTGGT
>NC_091302.1:51807417-51817417 GCF_038502225.1 Cherax quadricarinatus | reverse complement strand
CATTGCGTAACACCATTGTTACACAATACATACAACAACCGGCAGAATAGGTAGAAAAATAAACTTACATCATGAAAGAGTTTAATGAATGATTCTTCCATTGGTAAAACCTACCAGTTTATCAGAAGTTTTGATACTGACTAGAATACGCCAGCGGTGATATTAACAGTGTCTTGCTGCGTCTCTACGCTGGAGTGCTGCCGACAGGTTCACCTCGGGTATTGTTTTCATTTGACAAATTAACCAACAAGAACAACAACGGCAACAACATGTTTTAGTATCCTAAAGATAACCTCAATGGTAAACCGAAATACATTCACAGTAATCTTATAGGTTACCTGAATTAATATATATATATATATATATATATATATATATATATATATATATATATATATATATATATATATATATATATATATATATATATCTTGGTGAATGTGCTCCGCTGAGAGGAGTGTAGGAGCTTTGAAGATGCTGGGAATGGTAGCATCAAAGGGATCGAGATATTCACGGGTTATGGCGGAGCGACGTCGGTACTGGAGTCTGAGACTGCTACTCCACTTTTCAATTTCACTTGTGTAATTCTAGCTACTCATTTCATACATGGAAGTTTAAAAAAAAATACGTATGAAACACAGTCCATGACAGCATTTCTCTTGTTCTTCTCGACGCAGTGAATTGTTTGACGATATATTGAAACTGGTTCTGTGTGAAAGACTCCAAGGACACCTTTTAATTGTTACAATAAGGTCTTGGAAAAACAGAGCATATATAGTGGAGAACTTAAGTCATGGGTGATGGTCAGGGATTCCTATACGTAAGGTCACCTCGTCGCTGCTTCACTATAAAGTCGACAAGAATGTATTGTATTTTGAATACGTTCCTCATTTTGTTAAATTTTTCCTATATCAATTAATATAGTTATGATTTAACCAGTAACCAAGCCAATTTAGAAGTTACCAATTTTGCTAGCACCTTTGTCAGGCTACTTTCTGATATATTTTACACAATTTAAGTCTAGGGGTTCATAGACACTAAGAAGTGGAAAACAGAATTAATAAAGGGAATGTAAATAGAGTGCTAAAAGTATCTAACATAGACAAGACTCACAGCAGTGTATTTAAATTGGATAAATTCAGATTCAGGAAGGATATAGGAAAGCACTGATTTGGTAATATAGTTGTGGATGAATGGAACAAACTCCCGAGTACCGTCATAGAAGCTAAGACGTTGTGTAGTTTTAAAAATAGGTTGGATAAATACATGAGTGGGTGTGGGTGGGTGTGAGTTGGACCTGACTAGCTTGTGCTACTAGGTCGGATGCCGTGCTCCTCCCTTAAGTGACGTGTCTGACCTCACTAGGTTAAGGCATTGATTTAGGCCGGTAGGAGAATTGGACCTGCCTCGCATAGGCCAGTAGGCCTGTTGAAGTGTTAAATCTTATGTTCTTATATTACTGTTATTTACAAGATTCATCATCTGTTTTCTAAGTTTGGTACTTGCGAGTAGTATTTTTGTTTGAAAGACGTCGACACTTATGGAAGAACAAAAGTATTTAGAAAAGGTGAAAGCTGGATGGATAGTGTAAGGTCATGAAAAATAGCAGTCTCAGTACCGTGGCTTGAACAAGTGACCAATGACCGCCACACTTAAAAGAGGAACTTTTAAACGACGTTTCGGCAAGTCCTCGACCATCCTCTTTATCATCTTATTCTGCTCTACACTCTCTAGATATCCAATTCACTTCAATAACTTCACCACTGCCCTCTGAAATATACAACTTCACCACTGCCCTCTGAAATATACAACAACTTCACCACTGCCCTCTGAAATATACAACAACTTCACCACTGCCCTCTGAAATATACAACACCTTCACCACTGCCCTCTGAAATATACAACACCTTCACCACTGCCCTCTGAAATATACAACACCTTCACCACTGCCCTCTGAAATATACAACACCTTCACCACTGCCCTCTGAAATATACAACTTCACCACTGCCCTCTGAAATATACAACAACTTCACCACTGCCCTCTGAAATATACAACACCTTCACCACTGCCCTCTGAAATATACAACACCTTCACCACTGCCCTCTGAAATATACAACAACTTCACCACTGCCCTCTGAAATATACAACAACTTCACCACTGCCCTCTGAAATATACATCTTCACTGCTCTCTGAAATATACAACTTCACCACTGCCCTCTGAAATATACGCTTCGTAACTCCACACAATCCTCTAATTTCTGTGTTCGTCATTCTCTGCATAATTTTCCACACAGCATACTGCATTTAAAACAAAAACATTGCCAAAAAAAGTCACAAATAACCAGAAGAGAAGTCAGAAAAAAGGAGGCAAGGAAGATTGGGGGGGGGGGGTTAAGGAAGATAGAAGACAGGCTTGCTTCGCTATTGTCTTTGTTCAAACAATTCCTTGTTTGTATTTGTTTTCAGCAACGCGAACGTCGAGGTGGAGTCGGTCTTGTGTGTAAGACTGTCTCAGTATTCTCGACTCACAATGTGTCAGAATTCTGTTATATGTTCTTATTTAATACAGCTTCTGGGTTTCGTTCGTTCCTTGATACTGGTCCAAGATGGATCGAAACGTTGTTATCTTACTTTCTCCTCAGTACCTTATCCTTGGGAGTGTTTTTTAAAACAGTCTTGACTTCTTTTTAAGTCCGTTCTTCACTATTGTTTATTTTCGATCTTTGTCCATATGCCTCTTTTATTATCGACACTTTTGCTATTACTCACTCTCTTTTTTCCCTTACCTGGAGTATACCTGGAGTATACCTGGAGCATATCTGGAGTATACCTGGAGTATACCTGGAGCATATCTGGAGTACACCTGGAGTATACCTGGAGCATATCTGGAGTATACCTGGAGCATATCTGGAGTACACCTGGAGTATATCTGGAGAGGGTTTCAGGGGTCAACGCCCCCGCGGCGCGGTCTGTGACCAGACCTTTAAAAACAATCCCACAATGAACTCTCATTATTGTTACTCGTTGAACCGTGAACAATCGTCACCTTTGCTCTTTGAGTTAACCTTCCCACCAAAAGAAAATAAAACTCAACGCGTTATTTGTGTTTATAAGAAACAGGATGAGATGACTAAATTTAATATAATCCAGAGTGTGTTTCAAACAAGGCGATTTTGTGAACATATTTCCGGATTTTATGAAGTATTCCGCTAGTGTAACGAAGATAAATGCTGAGTTTCCAGTGTATTATATGATAATCATGAGGGGGCTCAGAATCGATTCAGGGAACCGGAGCACAGATTCAATTCCCTAGGTCAAGATCCCCTCACCAGCATCATAAACCTTACTCCAGGGGTCAGTGTATTTTTAACAGGATCGTAGAGTGTAGATGGTAATTAAATACATCCACTGCTCATAGGGATATTTTAAAGAATTTCTACCGAGCCAGGAGAATATATATATATATATATATATATATATATATATATATATATATATATATATATATATATATATATATATATATATATATATATATACGTCCAAAACAACCACGAGGGATGTGATTGATAGTTATCACTTACTTCCCCCGTGGTTGCTGTGCAATTTCTATCGCTTGTTCACGATATTTGCGTAATATATTTAAGTGAAACACTTCATTCAAGTGGGTAACTCAGCTCAGGACAAGGTGGAGACGTGATCTTCTCTCTGCTGATAGATACAGAACGATGTAATTAAGAGATATAATTCAGGTCGTGTAGAATAAAATATAAAAAAAAATAAATGAAGGCGGCCAGCAGGAAGTCTGGGAGACGGCCCAAGAGCTTGAGACTCAACTGCCAAATTAACTAGGTAATTACACCCATTTAATTACATAAGTATGGACATGTTCATTTACACATCTACGTACACATTAGCCGTTAACTCAATGGATTATCGGAATTCTATACATTACCCATGTCACACATTTACCGGTGAAATGCAAATCTCGACTCTAAACACTTATTTTTGTACGCCAAACGATCGTCTAAATTTTCGTTTCTAATTGACCAGGACAACAGTCCATCTGGACACAACTAAAAAAAAAATCTCACCCCTCTAGTCCCTCCCAAAACGTCAAATCTTTCACCTATATTTATTCGGTTTCAAAGCAAATTGCTTGCAATTGCCAGCCACTGCAAAAAAATTTAAACTATGTACTGTGTTTCTCTGTGTCAAATGATATCCTTCTCTCTGAACTCATTCTGAACTTTATGAAATTGTCAATTGTAGCAAAAATGTGTAAACTATATCCGCTGTACTCCTGTATCTCAAACTTTATGCTTCCCAGCTCCCTCCTGATATATGTCTGTAATATGTTCTTCCCTGTCGTGATAAACGCAGTCGACAACTGTCGTTTATTGCTCAACGAAACCTAAATCTCACTTCTTGTTCCTCTCCTCTCTCGCTCTCTCTTCCTCTCTCTCCCTGGCACTCATCCATTTTGCATGAAGTTATCCTTTATCGACAGACCCTTCTTCCTGAATCAAATAATGAATTTCCTCTTCTTTTCTAACATCTTGCCTGGTGTTTCTGACACTCCAGCGAGTCTCAACACCCTCGTGCAACAAATGCCTCAATAATTCCTCGTGCAACTTCGACTGTTCGGGTATCACCTCCCTCTAAGTCTTAGTTACGCATGAGATTGTTCTCGCAGTTTTCAGATCAAGTATGTTGTGATGGTAACATATAGATATCAGATGAAGTTTTAATTTTGTCACTGTGTCAGTTATTTCCCCTATTCGAAACACCACCCAGTCTACAACAGTCGCAAACGATAACCACCCGACATCGACACCATGCCTAACCCTTCTAGGGTAGGGTAGGTGCCTGAGCCCGAGCCTTTAGCTCACAAGACTGTCATTCCCATTAGCCCCCTTGGGGCGGGGATGGCAGACCAGAGAGGCCTAGCTTGTGGCTAGGTCTGGGGACAGTTGGTCCCAAAGATAAGGAGGTACTTGTGCCTCCTCCCATGGGAGACTTAGGTCTCAGACACTCCCTAAAGAGGGAGCCAAGGCCGGGCCACCACTTGGAAAAGGCCCGGGCCGGGAGAATACCGGCGAATCTTTAATAATAATAATAATAATAAGATAACCACCCACTTTCATTATTTCTACTACTACTACTACTACCACCATCACTAACAACAACATACACTACCATCACGGCCCTTACCATTACCACCACTATGATCTCCGTTACCTTTACCGTTCTAACCACAGATGCCATCCCCACCACAACAACAAATACAACAAAAAGAATAATAAAAAATAACAAATATAACAGTAGTAGTAACAACAACATTGCCACCACCATCTCCGTCATTACCACCATCCCCGTCATTACCACCATCCCCGTCTCCGTCACCTTTAAAACTAATCACGGATACCATTTCCACCACCATTACAACAACAACAACAACACAGATAACGACAGCAACAACAACAAACAACCTTCACCAATCAAACCAATACTTGAGATCAAACCTTTTGCCAGTGGCGCTAACACAAAAATATTTGGCGTTAAATGAACCTTCAATTTTTAATGATGGTTTTAAAATGTTGTTCTTCGTATTTTTTCCGCAAAACATCGGGGGGAAATTGAGTAGCACTTTTTTTTTTTTTTAAATTTTCAAAATAAAAGTTAAGTAGAAACTTATTGAAAATTTATTTGTAATAAATAAATTTCGAAAAATAATTATCCAGGAGGGGATGTAAACTACAAATGATAATTAATAGAGAATAAAAGTACCAAATGAGAGAGAGATAGGGAGAGGGAGAGAGACAGAGATAGAGAGAGAGAGAGAGAGAGAGAGAGAGAGAGAGAGAGAGAGAGAGAAAGAAAGAGAGAGAGAGAGAGAGAGAGAGAGAGAGAGAGAGAGAGAGAGAGAGAGAGAGAGAGAGAGAGAATAGAACAGTAAGGCATGCAAAACACCCAAGGCTCGGAAGTGTTTGTTGCAAGGATCCACAGAGAAGCCGCAGCCAGTAATAAGATGCCTGGAAGCGTTTTTCCAGCGCACGAGTGTGGTGCAACACTGACCGCTGGCACAGTTGCTCTCTCTAGTGGCAGCTGTCATGTGTGTACTAATTATTTCGCTTGAGTGCAGCATAAGTTAAATAATGAGGAGCAAGTGAGAGAAAAGAGACCATCAGGAAAATGGTCGTTAACAGCAGGCAGAGGTAAAAAAAAAAAGGGCACGAAAACGCTGGGAACAATAGAGAACGCATGAAAACGTGGACGAATAAAGGAGAACGCACGAAAACTCTATTACACAAAAGAGAACGCATGGAAACGCTACATCGAAAGAAAGTACTTGAAAACGATGAAGAACGAAATAAATTGCATAAAAACGCTAACGAGCAAAATAAAACTCGTGAAAAACTCCGAAGAACCAAAGTGCATGAACACGCTAGAGAGCTAAAAAAGAGAAAGCTTCAAGGAAAGCACCTGTAAACAAGAAAGTTAGTTCTAAAGACTTTCCCCGGAGCATGAACCACGCTCGTTGCTCTGAGACCAGTTTTAACCATTCCCAGGAACTACCAGTTTTAGGATTATTTTTCTTTCCTCACCTTAAAAATCCGCAAAAAAAAAAAAAATAGAAAGTGATAAGGTATAAGAGAAAATTTTAGAAAACACTTAATTTTAAGTGAGTTCTTGCTAATTGACCAGTTTTACATATTCGGCACGACATATATATATATATATATATATATATATATATATATATATATATATATATATATATATATATATATATATATATATATATATATATATATATATATATTAAATATATAGGGAAGTACCACCTCTATAGCTGGAATGGGGACCCTCATCCTCAGAGAAGACAATAAACGAACCTCAGGAGCTGTTTGAATATTTATATATATATATATATATATATATATATATATATATATATATATATATATATATATATATATATATATATATATATATATATATATGTCCGAATCAGAATTTAGCTAAAAAAAATTACGGTAATTTTAGGGAGGTTAGGTTTTGTTACTTTGTTTTGGTCCAATAATAAAAAAAAATTATCAGCAAGATTAAAATACAATAAACTGCTTTATTGTTTATGTTTCTAAACAATATTGATTTATCGCTTAGTTATAATTATAATGAAATTTTGAACACCATAACATCAATTCTCTTTCGCTTGAAATATTACAGCTAAATTTTTCAGTAAACAAACGTAATAAATACAAAACTCTAAATGATATTAATCTATATTTAAACTGTGTAAAATATTTACAAAACTATATATTCAAACGATGTTAAATTACATTTACAAAGCTATATAAATTTATTAAATAATTTTCCTCCCAGCAGCGACCGGTGGCCAATAACTTGATTAATCTCAGACCTAAATTCATTAAAATTTTAGTAAGTTTATTTTTGGCTTCACTCACACCGAGTTTCATTTGAAATATTTCATTCTTGATTCTATGTAAGTTTTTTCGAGCTGTAATTTAGATACTTGTTGACTGCAAGAGAGAGATTTGCAGGAATTGTGTGTGTGTGTGTGTGTACTCACCTACTCACCTAGTTGAGGTTGCGGGGGTCGAGTCCGAGCTCCTGGCCCCGCCTCTTCACTGATCGCTACTAGGTCACTCTCCCTGAGCCGTGAGCTTTATCATACCTCTGCTTAAAGCTATGTATGGATCCTGCCTCCACTACATCGCTTCCCAAACTATTCCACTTACTGACTACTCTGTGGCTGAAGAAATACTTCCTAACATCCCTGTGATTCATCTGTGTCTTCAGCTTCCAACTGTGTCCCCTTGTTACTGTGTCCAATCTCTGGAACATCCTGTCTTTGTCCACCTTGTCAATTCCTCTCAGTATTTTGTATGTCGTTATCATGTCCCCCCTATCTCTCCTGTCCTCCAGTGTCGTCAGGTTGATTTCCCTTAACCTCTCCTCGTAGGACATACCTCTTAGCTCTGGGACTAGTCTTGTTGCAAACCTTTGCACTTTCTCTAGTTTCTTCACGTGCTTGGCTAGGTGTGGGTTCCAAACTGGTGCCGCATACTCCAATATGGGCCTAACATACACGGTGTACAGGGTCCTGAATGATTCCTTATTAAGATGTCGGAATGCTGTTCTGAGGTTTGCTAGGCGCCCATATGCTGCAGCAGTTATTTGGTTGATGTGCGCTTCAGGAGATGTGCCTGGTGTTATACTCACCCCAAGATCTTTTTCCTTGAGTGAGGTTTGTAGTCTCTGACCCCCTAGACTGTACTCCGTCTGCGGCCTTCTTTGCCCTTCCCCAATCTTCATGACTTTGCACTTGGTGGGATTGAACTCCAGGAGCCAATTGCTGGACCAGGTCTGCAGCCTGTCCAGATCCCTTTGTAGTTCTGCCTGGTCTTCGATCGAGTGTATTCTTCTCATCAACTTCACGTCATCTGCAAACAGGGACACCTCAGAGTCTATTCCTTCCGTCATGTGTGTGTGTGTGTGTGTGTGTGTGTGTGTGTGTGTGTGTGTGTGTGTGTGTGTGTGTGTGTGTATGTGTGTGTGTACTCACCTAGTTGTACTCACCTAGTTGAGGTTGCGGGGGTCGAGTCCGAGCTCCTGGCCCCGCCTCTTCACTGATCGCTACTAGGTCACTCTCCCTGAGCCGTGAGCTTTATCGTACCTCTGCTTAAAGCTATGTATGGATCCTGCCTCCACTACATCGCTTCCCAAACTATTCCACTTACTGACTACTCTGTGGCTGAAGAAATACTTCCTAACATCCCTGTGATTCATCTGTGTCTTTAGCTTCCAACTGTGTCCCCTTGTTACTGTGTCCAATCTCTGGAACATCCTGTTTTTGTCCACCTTGTCAATTCCTCTCAGTATTTTGTATGTCGTTATCATGTCCCCCCTATCTCTCCTGTCCTCCAGTGTCGTCAGGTTGATTTCCCTTAACCTCTCCTCGTAGGACATACCTCTTAGCTCTGGGACTAGTCTTGTTGCAAACCTTTGCACTTTCTCTAGTTTCTTTACGTGCTTGGCTAGGTGTGGGTTCCAAACTGGTGCCGCATACTCCAATATGGGCCTAACGTATACGGTGTACAGGGTCCTGAACGATTCCTTATTAAGATGTCGGAATGCTGTTCTGAGGTTTGCTAGGCGCCCATATGCTGCAGCAGTTATTTGGTTGATGTGCGCTTCAGGAGATGTGCCTGGTGTTATACTCACCCCAAGATCTTTTTCCTTGAGTGAGGTTTGTAGTCTCTGACCCCCTAGACTGTACTCCGTCTGCGGCCTTCTTTGCCCTTCCCCAATCTTCATGACTTTGCACTTGGTGGGATTGAACTCCAGGAGCCAATTGCTGGACCAGTTCTGCAGCCTGTCCAGATCCCTTTGTAGTTCTGCCTGGTCTTCGATCGAGTGTATTCTTCTCATCAACTTCACGTCATCTGCAAACAGGGACACCTCAGAGTCTATTCCTTCCGTCATGTCGTTCACAAATACCAGAAACAGCACTGGTCCTAGGACTGACCCCTGCGGGACCCCGCTGGTCACAGGTGCCCACTCTGACACCTCGCCACGTACCATGACTCGCTGCTGTCTTCCTGACAAGTATTCCCTGATCCATTGTAGTGCCTTCCCTGTTATCCCTGCTTGGTCCTCCAGTTTTTGCACCAATCTCTTGTGTGGAACTGTGTCAAACGCCTTCTTGCAGTCCAAGAAAATGCAATCCACCCACCCCTCTCTCTCTTGTCTTACTGCTGTCACCATGTCATAGAACTCCAGTAGGTTTGTGACACAGGATTTCCCGTCCCTGAAACCATGCTGGCTGCTGTTGATGAGATCATTCCTTTCTAGGTGTTCCACCACTCTTCTCCTGATAATCTTCTCCATGATTTTGCATACTATACATGTCAGTGACACTGGTCTGTAGTTTAATGCTTCATGTCTGTCTCCTTTTTTAAAGATTGGG
>NC_091302.1:51794917-51802417 GCF_038502225.1 Cherax quadricarinatus | reverse complement strand
TTCTCTTGCATATGTTACTAGCTACCAGAACACTTAAATAAGCATTGTAAATTACACTTCAGAAATAACCCACAGACTGCAACATCCACGAGTCTTCTTGCTTTTCTTTCTGTCTTCTCCATGAGGATGCATTTGTCTTATTTACCAGAGTCAAATATACTTTTGCATTTCGATGGAGCTTGACTATAGTCACAGTGAAGTAGTTGGAGTGAGGGTGAATGAGACAGCGTGAATTTATAGCCTGTGTACTGCGAGATAAACATGTTAGTGCACATGTAAAGCGGCGAGCTGGAGAGGGTTTAATTTATGGGTGGTAGGCGAGCTGGGCAACACACTGAGAGCCAGACCAGAGTGACAACAAACTACTGCAACTGGTTACTGATAATGGAATTACGAGAGAATTTGCATTGCTGTGAACGGAGACAGAGACGTGAGAGCTATGACCATGGTGACAGCAGTGAGGAGAGAAACAGTAATGATTACGATAGCAATAATAATCATTATAATATGATGGATGATGGAACAAAAGGATTAAGACTATGCTGGTTTTTTCCAAGTAAATTAATTGAATCTTTTACACCATAAATGAAAAGACTTCAAGACTTCCTTAGGACATAACATATCCTGATTCCCTTCTGTTTATCGTGGTTTTCGTCTATTGTTTGTGGAAGTTAGTATACTCACTCCCCCTCCCGCCTGTCAAAACAATGGGGTCGGATGCTGTTTCCCCTCCTCCATTCTATCTAATTATCTTTCTCCCTCATTCTATATCTTTCAATCTGTCTCTCTTTCTATCTGTCTGCCTATCTCTGTTTCACAGGTACACATAAATACAAGTATATATATATATATATATATATATATATATATATATATATATATATATATATATATATATATATATATATATATATATATATATATATATATATATATATATATATATATATATATATATATATATATAATATGCATGACGTTAGTATTGCAAGCTGCATTATAGTGGTCCAACGATCCCGTGTTACAGCAATTATATTATCCTGTTGAAAACACCATTTAAACAAATGTTGCTACGGATTACAGCCAAGTGTTGCATGTTTTATTGAGCGATAATGACACTTAACTCCATGACTCGTGTCCATATCTACTACATAGATACATTGGAATTATTGACAAAAATTTTATTTTTAGATGAGAGAACATTATTTTGAAATAAATATATAATTATGCTTAATTGTATATATATATATATATATATATATATATATATATATATATATATATATATATATATATATATATATATATATATATATATATATATATATATATACATATATTGCAAACAATCGCAGACGTAGACAGGCGATCTTAACAATGCAAGACAAGCCACGATGGGTGGAAATCTTTAGCTCAAGTACTTTCACACTTCTCAGCACGTCATCAGGAGCTATGCAAAGTTGCAAGGCAGCAACTGAAGGAGTGAGGGGAAGTTTTTCCTCGAGTAGCGCAGTGAGGGTTGAGACCTGACTTAGGCTACGGCTGGTGTGCTGTCTGCCTGGCATTTGCCCACTTGTCTTTCTAAACCAATTTGTCTGTAACTGTTACCAAGGTTATTTGCATATTTCCACGATTCAGGGCGGTTTGAAGCGTTTTCTGACCGAACACCCAGGTACCTACTTACTGCTAGGTGAAGAGTGACAGCAGGTGTAAGGTGACTAACACCCAGTTGCTTGTCACCCAGTTGAACTCTGGCAGCAGACCTTAATTTTCCTGATCAAGTGTTCATGCTAGACGTGATCATGCTAAACATGTACATGCTAGACATATACATGCTAGACATGTACATGCTAGACATATACATGCTAGACAAGTACATGCTAGACATCCAGAAATACTTTTAACCAAGTCTGAGCGTGACTGCTACAACATTCCTTGATATTTTTACATTGTAAGTCACTCTGTAAATATACAGGAGCATAATGTACTTATGACAGTGACTTAAAGTTGTAATGCTCAGTGACAGTAGCTGAGTTAAAACTCATGATTGGTTCGTGTTTACAATGTTGATTTATTCTATGTGTCTCGTTAAAATATATTACCACCATAAGCATTTTACATATGAGATTTTATTATAAAAATAAAGAATAAACTAGAAAATAATTCCATTTATATTTTTTTACCAAGTTCTGTATGTGTACGACGTTGATGGTTGGTTTTGTAAAGTTTAGAGTTTAAAGCCTATTGACTACACGAGGGTCATTAAGGTCACTGTACATCACCAGTCAACAATACTTTAATGCCCTATATAATAGAACGCAGAACACTGCAAGTGTGATTGAAATGGTTGAGAAATCCTACAAGTTGAAGAATTAGACATTTTTGCAACAACTGGGAATCTTTATTGATTCCCAATTGTTGCAAAAGTGTCTAATTATTCAACCGTCATATATATATATATATATATATATATATATATATATATATATATATATATATATATATATATATATATATATATATATATCACTGCACTAGCCAAGGAGTCGAACCCATGCTGTTCTGGCCCGCCTCATGGTGAGGAAAAACGCATGACGCTTTAGACCCCTACACCACACAATCCTTAACAAGGGTGAATCCAGCCAAGCGTCATTCGTTTTCTCTCACCATGAGGCGGGCCAAAACAGCATGGGTTCGACTCCTTGGCTAGTGCAGTGTTGTTATTGATCAATACCACTTGTTCTGTGTGTACACTAATATATATGTATATATAGAGGTATATTCCCATTTGTGTATACATGTCAAGATAGGTAAATATTCTTCAGTATATCCCGAGATTCGCTTAACACAAGACCTTTCTTCTATTCTAGGCGAAGCAAGAAGAGCTCCTCTGTAGCCTGAAACTCGTAATTTACTGTTCGAAAGTTTCACCAGTGTAATAGCCACAAAAGTTTTGATTAACACCATCCATCCCTATTTTTGTTTTTCACACGACTGTTCTCCCATTTCTCTGTTCCTGTCTGTACTTGTGCTTCTGCACAGAGGGGAGAGGAGGTGGTAATTAAAATGTATGAGATATGTGTGTGTGTGTGTGTGTGTGTGTGTGTGTGTGTGTGTGTGCTCTCACCTCATTGTATTCACCTAATTGTGATTGCAGGGGTTGATTCACAGCTCCTGGACGCACATTTTCACTGGTCAACACTAAGTCACTCCCTTCTCCGTATGTGTGTACTTGTGTGTGTACTTGTGTGTGTACATGTTTGTGTACGTGTTTTTATGCGTGTACGTTTGCATGAGTGTTATCAGTCGTTATGGACCAAAATTCTGAATAAAAGGCAGAGAGCAGTTAAAAAATAAGAAATACTAATTAAACCATTTAGTAAAAATTAATTATCTTTGCATGACACGAAAGATCTAACTTTCGTAACAGGAAAAACATTACCATGTAATTCCAGTCATTACAAATTTAGCATCTATAACACACGTGCCAATCCTGTAACAAAGTCTGGTAATGAGCAAGAAAGAACATCTCTCCATCACAGTCTTTCCAGAGTTATTTCCTGCAGATGCTGGAATATATTACAATGACGGAGATTACAGATACAGTGAAGGGCTGTCATCCAGGTGTTATATAGCGCAATAAAACAATGATAATGTTACAGCCGATAACAAGTGTCTGCTTTGTACTAGAATTAGTGAAGGCTATTGTGCACTTAGCAATAACAGATCCAAGTCGTTCTGTAATTATATAAGAGGCATGAGTTTGACCGGGCTACAGATCCTGCCATTGTTGAGGACAGGACACGCGTTGCAGTACAAGGTTTAACTTGAAAAATGCTTTTCCTTATTGAGCTCTTCACAGAGCGGGACGTCGTCTGCAATAAAAGCTGGTTTCTGCAAATGAGTCCTGTCGTCAGTGTCTTTGGCAGTATCTCACTCTGTTTCCAGTATGTCTGTGCCCCTGAATGTTTCCAGGCAGTGATGGAGTGTTGAAAATGAATCATCTTGTAATACTACGTATCCATTTTCATTGTGTTGGTGTAATCAATCACACACACACACACACACACACACACACACACACACACACACACACACACACACACGACACACGCGGGTGGGTCCGTAGGGTGCAGACGAGGGTGCACAAGGCTCCGAGAACCCTAGTGTTTTTTTAAGGCGTGCAGGAAATGCTAGCAGTAATCAGTGGTAGTGACATCGTCAGTGAACAATAATACGAGTGATAACTAAAGTTATTAGTTAAAAATAGTCGAGAGGAAGCTGAAATTATCAATATTTCAAAGCGCCAAGCCGTTGTGGGTCTATAGGCGCTGTTGCCACACAGATTCAAACATACAAAGATCAAAGTGAGTGTGGAAGTGGCTGTTCAAGAATTATCAGCGTTTGGCTAACAAGTGAAATGTGGGGGCACCATACAGTGAGAGTGAAAAAGTTAATAAGCAAAAGGGGAAAGGAAAAATAAAATATATAACAAGGGAAGGTGGCAGAAGTATCAGTGGTCAGTCGTCACGTGAGGTCACAGACCCTGAGCTGCTTTGGGGATTAGCGTGGACGGTTACAAAGCATGGCTTGCTTCTGCAGTGTTTTAAAAATTGAGGTTGGAGAGTTGAAGGAGGAGGTCTTGCTTCTCCAGGAGGAGATTAGGAGGCTGAAGGTCCACCTCAATGGGTCTGGGAGAGAGTGTGAGGTGGCTGGAGTTGTGGGAAATGAGGCTTCTAGCAGTGAGGTGCAGTCTGTCTCTCGCTGTGAGGAGGCTGTAGGTGGGGAGGTAGCAACGGCTACCAGCAGTGAGGTGCAGCCCAGCACCTGCTACAAGTGGCGAGTGGTTCACAGCAATGGGAGGCGCATAAGAGTAAGGAAAGTTAAGAGCGAAGATCTGAAGGTAGGAAATCGCTTCTCTGTTCTTCAGGATGAATGTACTTCAATGGTCAGTGAAGGTAAGGGTACTACTGCCCCTGCTAATGGAGGTAAGCGCATTCTTGTGGTTGGTGACTCTCAGGTAAGATATATTGACCATGCTTTTTGTAATAGGAATAAGAAGATGAGAGATAGAGTGTGCTTCCCTGGAGCTGGTGTTAGGGACATAGTCAACAGGCTGGATAATATCATGTCAGGTAATGGGAACAAGCCCATTATCTGTCTCAGTGCTGGTGGAAATTATATTGGGAAGGGTAGGAGAGAAGAGCTGCTAGATAAGTACAGGTCAGCTATAGATTTCATTAAGTCTAAGGGAGGGATCCCAATCATATGTAGCATCTTGCCTAGAAGGGGAGTAGGAAATGAATGGTTGTCTAGGGCAATTGGTGTAAATTGCTGGCTAGACAGATACTGCAAGGAACTTGCAATCCCATTCATTGACAACTGGAACAACTTTTATGGCAAACATGATAAGTATGCAAGGGATGGGGTACATCTCTCTGGGGCTGGGGTGGTAGCACTTGCAGACTCGATTGAGAAGGCCATTGGTGAAATGCCTATGATTTTAAACTGATAGAAGATAGAGGTATGGGTGTGTGTGGGAAACAAGCAGGTTGCAACACTAGGGTTCGAAACAGTAAATGTATAAAAGGCATTCAGCATGAAGTTATAAATAAAAACAATAGATCAGGTCAGCAAACAAAGGGGGACAGCAGAGGGGAGCAAGGGACTAGCTCCCTTAAGGTTTACTATACTAATAGCAGGAGTGTAAGAAATAAGATAGATGAGCTAAGATTAATTGCAAGTGCAGGAAACATAGATATTATTGCTATAACAGAGACCTGGCTCAATCTGAAAGATAGAGAGATGCCCTCTGAATGTCACATACAAGGCTATAAATTATTCCACACTGACAGGGTCAACAGGAAAGGTGGTGGAGTAGCGATGTATGTCAGAGACAATATAAATTGTTGTGTTAGACAAGATATAAAATTAGAAGCGTCAGCCACTGAATCTGTTTGGTTACAGCTTCTCGAGGGCCGAGAAAAACTGATTTTGGGTGTGATTTACAGGGCCCCAAATCTTGATAGGGAGTGCAGTAAACTTCTATGGGACGAAATTCGTAAGGCATCTACAAACGAAAATGTTGTGCTAATGGGAGATTTCAACTATAGACAGATTGACTGGAGCAATTTGACAGGAAATTTAGAGTCAGGTGACTTTCTTGATACGATCCAGGATTGTTTTTTTTAAAACAGTTTGTGACAGAGCCAACTAGGGGAAATAACCTCCTTGACTTGGTTCTTGCCAGTAGGGAAACACTAATTAAATCTTGAGGTTAATGATGAGCTTGGGGAAAGTGATCACAAATCACTCAGTTTTAATATATCATGGAATTCCCCTAATAATGGCAATCAAGTCTCTGTCCCTGACTTCCGCTTGGCTGATTTCATAGGACTGAAAAATTACTTAGGTGGGCTGAACTGGAATGACCTGACTAAGGGTCAGGTAGGTGGTGATGGATGCCGATATGACGCTTTCCAGGGCATAGTTCTAGCTGCTCAGTCAAATTATGTTCCAAATAGGGAAATCAGATCAAACAATGATCCTAAATGGATGAACAATAGATTAAAATATCTAATTGGACAAAAGAGAGGCATATATAGGCAAATCAAAAGAGGAGAGGGGCAATTAAGAAATCGATATATTCAGTTAAAGAGAGAAATAAAAAAAAGGAATTAGAAAAGCAAAAAGAGATTATGAGGTTAAAGTTGCAAGAGATTCGAAGACTAACCCAAAAGGATTTTTTCAGGTATACAGAAGTAAGATCAGGGACAAGATAGGCCCACTCAAAAGTTCCTCGGGTCAGCTCACTGACAGTGATAAGGAAATGTGTAGAATTTTTAACACATACTTCCTCTCAGTTTTTACACAGGAGGATACCAGCCATATTCCAGAAATGATAAATTATGTGGAACAGGACGATAATAAACTGTGGACGATTAGGGTCACAAGTGACATGGTCCTTAGGCAAATAGATAAATTAAAACCTAACAAATCCCCAGGCCCTGATGAACTGTATGCAAGGGTTCTAAAGGAATGTAAAGAGGAGCTTAGCAAACCTTTGGCTAATCTTTTCAACATATCACTACAAACTGGCATGGTGCCAGATAAGTGGAAAATGGCAAATGTGATACCTATTTTCAAAGCAGGTGACAGGTCCTTAGCTTCAAACTATAGACCAATAAGCCTAACCTCCATAGTGGGAAAATTTATGGAATCAATAATTGCCGAGGCAGTTCGTAGCCACCTTGAAAAGCATAAATTAATCAACGAATCTCAGCATGGTTTTACAAAGGGGCGTTCCTGCCTTACGAATTTGTTAACTTTTTTCACTAAGGTATTTGAGGAGGTAGATCATGGTAATGAATATGATATTGTGTACATGGACTTCAGTAAGGCTTTTGACAGGGTCCCACATCAGAGACTATTGAGGAAAATTAAGGCACATGGAATAGGAGGAGAAATTTTTTCCTGGATAGAGGCATGGTTGACTAATAG